>NC_070626.1:4500000-4744000 GCF_947347685.1 Pleuronectes platessa | reverse complement strand
CTTGGCCTGCTCCAATCCAGACTGGTTCTATCTTCTGGACTCTTGGCATGCCACGTACAAGCCGCGGCCATCAATGTGTCATTCAAATGCCATGGCTTCACAGCCACCACATACTTGTGTGTGCATGTATATCAGGGTTAGCATTTGTACTCACGCTTATCTGCTGTGGCAACAGTGTTCTCACTTTCACTAATTTGCAGATAAAGCACTGAATTGATGGTTTTACTCCATTTCATGTCACCTAATGTACATTTATTAGACACTTTTACCTTTGATCACAGATAAAAGAGGTTCAGCTTCAAGTCCTGGATCAGCAACATTACAGATAACTGATAAAACTGATAAAATAATTACATGATCACGCGATATAATCACTGGATGGTTATAAACTCTTATTAAAATAAAGGGGCAGATAGCTTTGATGCTGACATAATCTTCTATTTAATTCACTACCTTATCAATGTAAGATTCATGCTTTAAAGACTGTGTTTAGTTATTTTAGAATATTTTCAAAGGTACTGTATTACAGTATAAATGGGTAGTGTTGGATGGAGTCTTAATAATCAATCACCACACTTTTATTTGACATAAAAATGTATCACGTCTCATATATAACTAGATTTGAGAATAAATGATAGTGGTGCTGCAGCTAACAATTAAATAATGTCCTTCAGTGACTAATTCTACATTTTAATAATTTGTTCGATAACATGTCAACAATTTGTGGAAAAATCACAAGTTTGTGTGACAAGAAAAGAAAAGAAAAGCAGAAGCTGAGCTAGAATCCGTTAATTTTATTTTATAAATGACCTGAATGATAAATTATTTATCAAAATTATTTTTCATGAATTTACAGCAGAATCCACCTAACTAATAAATATGGGGCATGTCTGCAGTTTAATTGCATAATTGAGGCTGATTAACAG
Source organism: Pleuronectes platessa (assembly GCF_947347685.1). Classification (NCBI taxonomy): domain Eukaryota; kingdom Metazoa; phylum Chordata; class Actinopteri; order Pleuronectiformes; family Pleuronectidae; genus Pleuronectes; species Pleuronectes platessa. The sequence goes on along the minus strand of NC_070626.1, from coordinate 4,743,074 downwards.
AAAGCAAACATTTAAAGTGCACACATCCTTCTCTGTGCTGAGAAAAAACTGTAAACCGTCTTGTTTCCTTATGTTATTTATATATAAGAGTGAGGAAGTCTGAATTGCTGCTACATTATGGACCCAGAAGTTCGTTTGAAATGCTAGAAGAACGACGTCCTCACAGAAGGAGCAGAGCACTGACAGTTTTTGTCATCTTGTCCAAGAAATCCCTCTTGATAGCATTTGTTTCACAAGCTCATTTTCCACTGACACGAGCAAAGTGCACACAGGCAAAACCGTGTAGCTGAATAACAGTCACAAGTGACAAATGCATGATGTTGGTAATTGGTAAATTATAGTGTCACAGTAAGACACAACAATAAAGTCAGGTAATGCTGCAAAAGGTAGCATGAGCTAATATTAGCCAAGCAGCTGGTTGCTCCACACAACAGTATATTAGTAAAGCCCATCTGGGTTGAATGAGCAGAGTGTTCATTGTAAGAAGAGTGTGTTGTTTTAATGTTTAGACATACTGTCACTTATAAAGGCCCAGGCCAGTGAGTGGAGAGGAAAGACCGAGGCCTCAGAAGGCCTCATGATTAACATAATAATCACTTTAAATGTTCTCAGCCAAAGGGCTTCCAGTTTCCTGTAAGGTAAGTGCACATGGAGCAGAAAGACAAATCCACTTCCAAAATGTAACAAATAAACTCCCCCTTTCCCAACGCTTTTTTGTTTGTCAACCGTTTTCATTGAGGCATTAACTATTGACGACAACTGCCAACAAAAGTGATGATGCCCAAAAAAAAAGAGGAGGAAAATAAAGACACTGCTAAAAAAGTGCTGCCACTGTAAAACGCAGGTATTGTTTAAAGATAAAGAAAGAAAAAAAGAGGAATATGAAGAAGTGAGAGTAGGGAGCCGGTGGCAAAGAGAGGAGTGACAATACTGCTGCTAAACAGCTTTGGCATGAGATGACAGGAGGCAAGAGAAAGAAATAAACAGTCAACACACTTTGTTTCTGCTACTTAAAAATATCCTGTCCCGTTTTAAATCTTGACACATTCTGTGATGGGGCTGTGCATGGATAAAGGGGGTGGGATGATATATTGGTGGCACAGAGAGGGCTAGCTTTTCAAATGGCTCTGAAGAAAGACAGTTTTTCCCCCCATAGCTATTACTACTATTAGTATGTGAATCCCAGGGCCCCTATGGATTTGGTTTCCATGTAGTGCCAGCACTCGCTATAGAAGAAGCCCACATGGAATAGGCTAATCCCTTTCTAAACGGGTCGCGGCCGGCTCGGACATGACTTTGCCACGAGTGAGCAACGCGGCGCGGGGGAGCAGGAGGAGGATGGTGAGGTCATAACGCTCAAAGTTTGGATTCAAAACACTCGCCCCTCTCTCGGCGCGTCTTCCTTTGATCCCCAGCGCCAACTATAATAATCAGCCTCTCCTCCAAGTATTTATCAGATAGAACACAGACAAGATTACACAGAGAGCAAATATGTGTCCCTATTATCCTGCCAAGGAGCGACTCACAAGACTGAAAATAACAGAGGTGACATAGTGAGGGTTAGAAATGAGGGTGGAGAGGAAGAGAGCAATGTGTAGTGTAAGTGAGAGGGGGAAAGGTTGTTGTTGAGTGGAGAAGAGCAGCAAAATGACAACTCATTATCCCAAACCCAAAAAAACATCCCAAGCACACACAAACACATGCATACAGTATGCACTCACATTTTCAGTCTGATTTTGAACACCACTTTGTTTGCGTGCTCTGTCTCTGTCATTTTGCTTTACTTATTTATGAGACTTTACAAGTTCCTTGGTGGAGATGCAGAGCGTTGCAGTTTATGTCTAATTTAGTAAATATCCTTTTGCCAGTCAGGCCTGTCAGCCATTGTTTTTCTCCTTGTGTTCTCTCCCATCTCCATCTCCTCCTCTTCGACTTCCCTCGTCTGCCCAATCTCCAGTCGCTGGGTGACAGAGACATTAAGCCTGGAAACGATACATTTAGTGTACATATATATTCTCTATGATTCAAAACCCTTTTGTTGTTTGTGGGCGTCAAAAGTTTAACTTCTGAACTGCGTGCCACAGACGAGGTCAGGTAACTAGCGCATGATGCCAGGCTATAGCTGCGTGAAACGTGTCAAGCCCTCATTGTCATTTAATGCAGAAAGGGGATAATAGCCTGCCAAACAGGCGAGTGGATCCACACACAAGTCTCCTTTGCAGTACCCTTCGTTAGCGATCGCAGCGTGGCAGTGGTAGGATTCAAAAGGGAACGAGTGAGGGAGAAAAGCAAGAACAAGAGCAGGAAAGATGAAATGTATTTTGAATGTTTTATGGAAAAACAATCTGACATAAAGTAATATTCATCTCCCATGAATCCAATATTCTTTTTGGAATGATATTAGATGGTATCTATTATATCTTCCATTGTGTTCCCATCTGCCCTTTTCAGGATCTAAATTATGTGCATTAGTACGTAAATGGGCTAATGCCTGTCTGTATTTAGCTGGCTACATGCCGTGAATATATTCTCTGCTTCAAGAAGTAATTGGTAATTACAGTGGTCATTTAGGCAATCACTGTCTCCCCGAGATTCATGTCATTCTTAAAAATAACTAGCTCTTAACCTTTGACAGAATTCTACAGAAACTGTTCATCATCGCCCCCGCTTTGATTAATTTTTACACACACACACACAGGCACGCACACAATGGGCACAACTATGCTCATGATGGACACACACCTACAGTTTGTAAGAGTACATGGAAATGGACACACACACACCACCACGCCACTTGCACACGGACAGAGAATAGAGATTTCCTAAATTGAGGAGAAGACAGAATATCCCACCTCCGACACCATTAGTTCCATTTCATAAACAGTAAGTATACACATATATACAGGTCATTTAACTTCTCTGCCCACGTCCTCCCTGCCTTCATCCATCCATCTCTCTCCACTAAATTCACAGCGGATTTATCTCACCTCATCGACAGTAAACAGTTAAAGTCTTTCATCTATCCCATCCTCCCATCTCTCCTCAGTGTAGCCGCTCCTCTGTTTTCTCTCAGTTTAAACAAGCTCTCCAAGTCACCAGTCATTTCCATGCATAATGATGCTCCACAGACAGTGCTGGTGGTGGGGGAGTGTAAAACTGGTATTGTATGTGAGAGATCGTCAGGTTGGCGATATTACCATCGAAATACTTATTTGCTTACTCTGATGCCCTCCATTACAGAAAGCTCCACGCAACTCTTTTGCATCTTCAGTGGCTTCTGTATGCAGAAGAATGTATCATTGTTTTCTTATACACTCACCCACCGGCATATCAGCAATTTTACAGTAATAAGCTGCCGGAGTGAGTGTTTCATAAATTCTCCATATCCCTAGAACTGGTTTTATGAATCTTTAATGTGAGCGCCAATGACCTCGGCCTTGATATATACAGTAAAAGCTACGAGGAAATAAAAGCTTTTCATACTGATGAGTAAAATGTTTAGACACATCTTTACCCTTCCAGTCATTAATCATCTTATTGTTTTCTGAGGTCATTTTTTATTGTTTTATCTCTTTTTTATGGTAAAAATATTATATATGAAATAGGTATTTAAAATTTTTAATTTATATTTTTGTTTAACAACTAAATTCAAAAAATTTGTTTCTGTCAAAAGATTAAAAAAACAAATGATAATGAGACAAACATTATGTACTGCTTTAACATGCATGTTCTGTTGAAATACACAAGAATGTGGTAGAAAAAGATTCATCCACATTCCTCTCAACAAAATATTCAGGTTAGCAACGTTAGTTTTGTAAAAAAGAAAAGGTTGGGTTGGTCATTTGTTTCTGAAATACTTTTTATCGGATTTGTGGAAATCCCTTTCATGTCTTGATACCCATCCATGAGTAGTGATTTGAATTATGTTTTGTAAAAGTTGGTGTCTGTGGCCGGACTCTTAGGGAACCATCCCTCTGAAGATGATAGCCAGAAGGTGTCAAATGATGAGGCAGTTGTCAGTCAATGCATGTTCATGTGTTCTGTGGGCAGAGCTTTGATGAGAGGGCCGAAGCGAGTTTGTGGGATGTATAGGTTGAATTTTTTCGAAGTGTAGATTACTCTTTTTTCCAGGATTTCCAACCCAAGCTTTAAGGTAATGGCACATCCAAAACTTCCTCTAGATGTTGGCTAAAGAACTACACGTACTTTAGCAGACATTTTACTCTCTTCTCCTCTCAAGCTAAAGTCAGACAGTATTTTTGTGACAAAGTGAGTAAATCCTGCTGCTGAATGATTCACCACTCTGAGATGCAGAGCACAGGTAGCTGCAGTAAAGCTAGGTGAGTAGGAATGATGGAGAGAGAGTGGCTCTGTTCAAACAGCCAGAGTTTGGAAATGACAACTGGATCTCATAATTCATGAGATTTATGTAGCCTACAACTCAACATATTAGAAGGATGGTGAAACTGAAATTGCTTCGCTTCGACTCAGCACCAACACTTCCCATTACTGAACTTTGCATTCTTGTGATATGAAAACTGAGCAATACTCAAAACATGAAATAAATGGGAAAAAAAGTTCAATACTGAATTGAAAAGTCTGAATGTGGGAGAGCTGTAGCAACACAATATTACTACTCCCCACCAGTTCTTACAGGCAAGGTGCAGACAGCACTCAGAAGTATTGCAAATAAAGGACCACACCATTAGAATCTAAACCGACCAATGGTGACACTTGCTGCAACAGAGTAGTATTGCCATGTTAACGTTTTTTAGATTTTGGAGGTTTTGACAATAAAGTTGTGATATTATAAATACAATTTGTAATATTGTGTGAATGAAGATGTGTTCTTATGAGAACAAAGTAATACTTGAATAATGATCAAGTCATAACTTAAGGCTACGTATCATTTTACAAGGTGAATATCAGAATATCAGTCTGTGTTAAAATGAGGAATGTTGACCATCTTGTTAAGTTATACTCTATAATTACTATATATGTAGATATATTTATGTAAAATGTATTTATAAATACTACTTAAAAAAAAAATCAGTTTTAAAGTAGACTACCGGTATGAGTTTCCTACAAGAGAATAGTGATAACAAAGCTTTGTCCTGCTAGCATGAAACTAACCCCCAAAATCCACAACTAATTCACCTCGATAAAAGAGGCATGGTCATTAAAAAAGTATATACTTTTAAAAAGCTCAGACGAGGCGGGAGCAGTGGAGAAGGAAAGGTTAAAACAATTTAATCGTTTTTTGGTACACTGAACCCTGAAATGTGATTTGCACACCTTAATTCCCCCCCTCCTACTACGTTTGTCCTCACTCAGACGGAGAAGTGAAATGAAATGAAGTCAAAGAATAGTGCCTGTAATATTAATGAGACACCGGAGTTTGCATGGTATAATTTAAGGTGCCTTTTTTTACATGCCTGACTTACACACGCTTTTGAATTATGCGTTGTGAATAATTTGAAGTTCAGCTGTCTTTAAGGGAGCTGATGTACCTGCACAATGTGCTTTTTAGTCTCAGTGGGGTTAGAAAAATGGGTCATTTCTCATTTCCACAGTGTGCTAAATGCAACCTTTTAAGAAGTAATCAGGATGAAGGGTACGTGTTTCCATCTCATTCATGTCACTTAAAAAGAGAAGCAGACATGTCACAGTATATGTTGTGGCCAAATGTCAATGTTTTTTACAAATCCTTTGATTTCAGTGTTCTGCTATGATTAAAAATGTATAATTTTAAACAATAATACTGCTGATATCTCTGAAAATGTTTGCTTACTTACACTTATCGAATAGCATACATTCTATACACTACACAAAACCAATTCATATGGGACTAATGTTATACACTGTGTGTACTATATGGATCTTCTTAAAGAAGGATTAGTACAAGTGTACTGACAACATCATTGAAGGCACCTCACCAAACATGTCCCTGGACCTGAAATACAATAACGGGTATTATGAGTTACACCTGTGATTCACACATCTCCGTGTCCACGGTGAGAAGGTTCTGAAGGCTTTGTTTGTCATTTTTAAAAGTGCTAAATCCAAATGTTTTCTTATGAGGCTGTTACTCAATCAGTGGCTTCACATGTGGCTCAGATACCAAATATCTCAAAATGTCTTTTACATTCACATTCCAATCAATGTAATACAGTCGCTGCACCATATAGTTTTATCTAAAAGGATGTATAATTTGAGGAAAACACAGAGGGGATTTCAAAGCACAGCAAAGAAAGACGTGAGCTACATGATCGCATGCAAACCATTAGCTCACTATCTACAGTAGTTCACCATCTTACCCTGCAAGTAGTCCCCACAACCCCAATCCTATTGGACAATCTTGGACTTGTCGCTTTCTAGTGTGACCCAACCTTAATACTGTGATCCAACATGATTTGATGAAGATGGAATCGTAGGCCTATTTAGGAAAACAGGAGTAAGCTACCTTATATATATATATAAACACACATACACACACACACAGACACACAAGTTAGTCGGTTAGCAAAGGGCTCACTTAGCTTGGCCTGGTTCACAGATCACAGTCCTGTACCAGGTTGTGACACCTCTGGCTATCTAGTGAGGTCGCTTGTTCACTTTGATGGAAGCAGATTTTCTTAATCAGCAACGACATCATTCTATTGTTTGCCTGACAAACCATTGGACTTTGTCTCCTAATGCCTAAAAATAAATAAGGTTTTCTTATTTAATGCTGTTAAACTAGCAAACACCTCAGAATTATATTCCCACCACTCAACCCAGAGGTATGTTTTCACCCAAAAGCGAGTGGGGAAATGAAGCAAGGGCAAAGCACCCGAATGGGCTGCACTCATTTATGAAAGCAGGAGTAGATTGTTTTGTACAATGTGGTGTTTGTGTAGTGGAACATAAACAAGGGAAAGTCATCTGTTAACAAACACTTTTCTACACACACCTGGAGAATGGTGGTGTAGATAACAGACAAGTCACCATGACAGAGGCTCCGGCATCCAGATCCAAGTGCTGGAAAAATCCAGATGAGCTAGATTAAATAAGCAAGGTTGGCGGTGACGTTAGTTTGTATAATATCTCAAAGTGATAAAGACACGCTGCTAGTTTGTTTGTGTGTGTGTGTGTGTGCGTGTGTGTGTGTGTGTCAGGAGAGGAGCAAATGGGGAAAAGTCTCAACATTTTCACACATGGTAAAAAAGCTAGAACAAAACACAACAAATGACATCTTATTTCTTAAATCTTGTAATTTAGGCAGCAACAACTGAGTAATATCAGGTTAGCGTACATTGGTGTGAGCACTCAGTTTGACTTAACACTTGGATATGACTTCTGGCCCATTTAGCCGTGCCCACTGGATGGCATATTGGTGATGGAGATGAGCAAAGTGGATTTTCGCTGATAGATGTGACAGAACAACAGAGCAATTGTGGGGCCTTAATTTTATCAGAAACATTTATACACATCAATATTCATCCACAGGCCTCCCGAAACACACTATATACCCTTGTCAAGGCTGATGGTGGTTAAGAATAACAGTGCGAGAGGCTAAGCGGTGTTAAGTCACCGACGTGTTTATTTGCGTCCTCTGCAGTAAGTGGCTGATGGTAAAGAAAAAGGCAGAATATGTATGAGAAACTTGGCACTTCAAAATCGACTGCATAAAAGGTAGAGATACTCACTCACCCGACCCTGAATCCCCTGTAGAGAAAAAAAAAAATCATCACTGATGGATATAATTTTAGAGGAAAAATGAGTCAAAGAGGCAGAGAGGGGATATAAAAGCAGATTATATTTAAGCAATAATCAGGACAGTGAAGAGCTGGGGAGATTTTAATATGTTTAAATGTTCTTAATTGGGCTCAGAGTGGAGTGGGCCCCCTGAAAGCATCCACCCAAAACAGTGCTCTAAAGGTAAAAGCAGATTGGCTTTTATTGAATTGTAATGAGAAGTGGGAAATTGGATGTTAATTCCGTCCCCGGAGTAAGTAAGCGCTCCCTCCGCTCAGTGCGAGGTATTGCAGTATCAGGGTCGTGCGATTGAAGTTGTGTTGCATCTCGTTCAGTTATTTAAGGTGCGGGGAGGGCGCTGTTATAACTTAATGGATTTTATGCTTGGAGATATATGTGCCAAGGAATGTGTGCCAGTATTTGTGTGTGTGTTTGGCACGTATTTTCTGGCATACAAATTTCTACGAAACACACACACACACACCGATATGTAAAGCATTATGTCTATAGACGGTGTGATCACATTTAGAGCTGACACTGTTGTCACCTTTCTTTAGGTCTTGCAGGAATTAGACCCCAGAAGATCTGCTGCAAGCGCACTCCAAACACACTCTGAGCTGTGTTCCTCTGAACAACTCTGGATATTATCAAGATTTCACACTGGGAAGGGAAATATTAGTGTGGCAAACATATCCGCCAATGCAAACTTGCATCTAAAACGGCGTAGCGACAACGCGGCTCAAAAACAGCATTTCCATGCACTCTGTCCCTTTGAATTGTGGAATCAGCTTGGCAAAAGAAGCGGCACCATAAAATTCAGCTGTGGTTTTCTTTCAGCCAAAGCGCTTTTCTTTTGTAGGGAGGGGAAGCGGAGGGAGAAAAAAAGGAGGGAGAAAAGCCTAGGTCTTAGCTGGGGGAGCAAGAGTGTGGGGAAAAGCATGGGTCCATCTGGCAGCGGGAGAGGCAGCTTTGTGGAGATCGGCTCCAAGACACACTGCTACAGAAGGGTCCTTCTCTGCGACACCTGCAGAATACCTCCGAGCTCCCACTGCCTGCCTGCGCGCATTGTTAGACATAAAGTACGGGCAGACTCTGCTGTAACCTCTGGTCGCCCTCGCACAAACCTGGGAACAGAGGATAGGCCTTTCAGATTACATTACATCCCCCCCCACACACACACACACATACACATGTGATCCAGAGACTGCAGTCACAGCAGCATCCTGTCGTCCTGTCAGCTGTTATTAACATGCATAAATGTATTGATAGGGAGAGAGAGAGAGATAGAAACGACAGAGTCTAATGAAACAAACAGACACAGATAATGACAAGAGGGAGCAACGGAGCAGCTAAAAGAACAAGCGTGTGTGTAAGAGAGAAAACGTAAGAAAGATAGAAAGTGAGAGATGTCTCTTGTATTTACCCTCATGCTTCAGTGCTCCTCGTTAAGAAGAGGGAGGACACGGCGGCCTTATCACCCAATTTGCTGCCCGTGTCTATGTGTTTCTCAATTGATTTCTCTGACAAAGTCCGGAATCATTTTTCAGCTCTCCTCCATCCCCTTCCTCTCCATTCGCTGTCGCCCTCTTTCTTTATATGTTTCTCTCTGTCAGTCTTTCCCTCATATATCAAGGCTCGCCTCCCCCCTCCGCCCGGGTCCCTCGGCCATGCTGATTGTACACATTCAGCACATGAAGATGTCCATGAGACACGCATAAAAAAAGTGCATAAAATAGCCATCACATGCGTTAAATATAGACTATTTCACAGATGTTTTATGAAAATGAGAATTAGGACATGCTTAAAGCAGAGTGATGACAAATCCTCTCTAATCTTTAATTAAGAGCGTTGTAAAAAAAAAAAAAAGGCAGTCTACCGGCACGTACAACTTTTAAAGTGTATTAAATGCTCCAATCATATTTAAAAATGTTATAATCTCTCTATATAATTAGAATTTTATGCGTAATTAAGAGTGCAAGTCACAGGTCAAGGTGAGTGTTAATTCTCACACAAAACCTCATCTGCTGCACAATGACAACACGACCACTGTTAGATTAATGAAAAGTGCTAAAAAGTACTATTGTTATTATGAGGCCTAAGATCTTCTCCTGTGAAAAACAGGACAGCGGAAACCAAATCTCCTTAAATGTTGGTTTCCTTTATCACGGCTTTATTCTCACATTGACCCCACAGCAAATGGCTAATACATACACACATTCATCTTTGTGTCTGTGCATGAATCAAAGTGTCGTTATTTAATTCTGCAAGCCACACAAACAAAAAGTCCCTGAGTGTCGGCAGCAATTTGAGGCAAGTAGCTCAAAACCTAAGCACATTAAACAAAAAATATTTTTCTTCATTGCTTCTCTTCAATTATAATATTTCTTCCATAATAAATATTATCCTATAATGAATGGATATTTTCCTTCTGAGCACTGTCATAGTCTGTGTCCTGAGCGTAGCAGTGCTGCTGCTGCACTGGAGAGTCTCCCCAGGTGGACAGAGCGTTCCAGGAGCAGACAGGTAGCTCAGCCTCACCACGAGAAGCAGGGGGCCATGTAGCTTTCACCGTACAGTCACATTTCAGTGAGACTGCAAATAAGCAGTTAAGCCCTCACTTCTTTCTATCACTTGCTCTGACCCTCAGTACTGTGTTTTAGTGCTGTGTAATTCTACTGCTTGTGTTCCAGCAAGTTACTATACTACCATCAGCCTTGACTGTGACAAGACTGTATATTTAACAGCATTTTCCTTATATTTCTATTATCTCAACACTTGAGTCTTGTCCATGTTCAGCTGTTTTCTCGACATTTGTTTAAATTCAATTCTGCTCCATCTATTTGATTTCATTCACTTCATAGTTTTTACCTCTTATGTGGTCTTACTCTCATTTAATTTGCCTTGTCTGATCTTGCATAAATTGTTATTATTATTTAATTTATATGAAGTTATCCTCAGTTTTTTTATGTGAAAAATCTAGTTAAGGTAGGAAATTGTGCCCATGTTTTTTATAAAGTCAAAATAATTTGATTAAATAATGTAATAAAAGAATGGTTGAAAGAAAGATAATAAATCATGCTGTCATGCGGCACCTTGCAAGCGGACCAGGGGCACCCACTCTAGGAACCATGGCTCTAAAGGCATGCTTTGGTGTGTACATCTTTTGTTGCATACAATATATGGTGTATTACAGAATCTTAGGCAGGAATGTATTCAAATCATTTGCTGAACACTGTCAGAAGTTCTGAGAGTCTGAAGAGTCCCGCTGTGCTGAGCGGGAGCAGGTGAAACACAGAGCGGTGGCTATCAGGAGATCACTTGACACAGGTCAAGTTGTTGGGCTGATCCGATGAAGAGGCAAGGGGCCACGGCTAACAAGACCACTTACGGTGGTGATGGCTGTAAGTACAGCAAACCATTAGAGGAACAGTGTTTCACATTGACTCGAGTGTGAAATGACAAGTGGAGAGATGGGGAAAGGTGATCTTATCATTATCACAGGGTCATCTTGGGAAGACATTGATGGATTCTTGAGGATTCTTATTGGCACGAAGTAGGAAACTCTGACTTGTTATAACACTTGTGCTTGTTAATGCCTCTGCTGTCTAAGTGAAGCCTTTGCTTTTTAAGAAGCAGCAAAAAAGCTGTATTAGCAGAAAACCATCAGCTGCAGCTATTTCTCAACACAACTCAGAAATACAATGCTTTCTAAAGTGGGACAATCCGAAGTGTGAGATTATTGGCTGGTCAGTGACCTCGCACTACTATTACAACCCTCTCTGTTGGGTGCACTGACACTGATGGCCCCTTCTGATCTGAGGACAGCTCATCCGACCCCACCTCACCTCACACACAGCCCTCCATCACCCTGCCTTCCCCCCACTCCCATCATGCACGGCGAGATAAAGGCTCGCCAGGCACGAAAAGTTACAGGCCAAAAGTTTGAGCCGAAGAAAAGAGAAAAAGAAAAGAGGGAAAATGGAGGAAGTTTAAGCTGTGGAGCCCTTCCCCTGAAGGCAAGCTGGCCTGCCATCTGTGCAGGCTCTCTAGCCATAGCCACCACCCCTGGAAGAGAGAGAGAGGAGAGAGGCAGCCAGGGAAGGAGGGAGGGAGGGAAGGATGGAGGAAAAGTGGGAGACAGACTGGGAACATGAGAGAGGAAGGAGTGGGTGAGAAATCGAGGAAGCAAGAAATGTACAAAGAACTCGGGGAAAGGGAAGAGCATTACAAAAAACAAAGGTAGCATCATCCCTGACTGCCTTCTCTTAAGTCAACCGTTGGAACAACCAACTAACAACCATCACTTGTGAAGACAACGACATAACCTCCCCCTTCAGGGCGAGAAGACAGAACAGGAGGCAGCTTTGAGCATGAAAGGCAGCTCTTGACATGCGGACATGAGCTTTGCTCGCCTGCCACTGACACTGAGTCCACTTTTTAACCAAAAAGGATCCCAGTTTTGTTGCATTTTTTTTTTCTTTACTCCCCTTTCCTGGGAAAATCTGCCAGAGCTTATCCATCGAAGCCAACACATGAACTTTCAATCAGGGATTAGCCGGATTTTCCAATGTGGATCTTCTTTTGTGAATTTGGCCAGCGTTGCCTGTGTCGTTGGCAAAGGGAACGTAAATAGAATATGATCCCTGGGCCAAGGGATTGCCTTGCTTATTTCAAAGAAAGACTTCAAAAACGGAGCCCACTTAGCCTGCTCCATGAGTGTGATGTTTCTGTGGTTTTGAAGTGCGTCCTCCACATCAGACCACCAAAACTGTCCAAGGAGGCATGGACACATGCTGCTCTCGTGCACTTTGTCCTCGGGGACAAAAGAAGTGAAACGAAAGGGGAACAGCATTAGAGCAGAAAAGAGAAAGAAAACAACTGTTCACACCAGTTAGTGGGGGATGGCAGAATTGTTTCATTCTGCTCTTCTAGTGAGTATGACATCCTTCTATCTGCTGTAACCCGCCTCTTCTATCCACCCCCTCTATATCCAACTTCTCATCCTGCGCCCTTCTCTCTTCCGTCACCATTGTCCCCCATGCTGACGTCCAGTCTTCACAGATCTAGATGCTAATCCTAGCTTACCGTGCTGGCGGCTCCGATAAGAGAGGCCCCGCCACACAACAGCAGCGTGTGTGACTCCCGTAGACCCTGGTGCTCTATCAGACCAGTCCATGTGGCCGAGGGCCACCGCCAAAGTTGGACCGAGGTCTATCTAAATGAGGGTTTATAAGCAGGAACACACATGGGCGCACACACACGCGCGTACACACACGTACAGCCTTGAAGAACGATATAGAAACAAATGAACACTAACAGAGGCGCTGAGCCGCCCTGACATAAAGGAAAACACTCAGATACAACAGCTTCCCAAGAAGATTTAAACTTCCACATGGACATAAGTTTTATCTTAAAGAGGAACAATAGGCAAATATGCCACCCAACTGAGCATTATGTTTGTTCTTTAAATGTCAGAGTGAAAATCCTCCTTCTCTGAAGAAGATAGGGCTTTAATCAGCTCGCTTACGCTGTTGCACCCGTCATTTACTGCTTGGCTTGGCCATGGCAGCAGACTTAACAAACATTTTATGTTTACTCAACAGCAAGTAAAATTATATAAAACTTCCTTCTCTCTGCCTCATGCCCACCCCCCTGTCAGTCTCCAGTTGCTTCCGCCATGCCTCTTTCTGTTTGGGCCTTTTTATCAGGGTTGTAGCCTCATAACAGCATCGTTCTCAAGGTGTGCAGGACGGTGAGGGCCAGCCATTAAACTCATGTGGGTAAAGGTCTGTAATGAGGGGTTGATAGCACATTGAAATTGCAATTCTTACCAAACATGTCTCTATATTTTTCCTTTTTAAAAGCAGAGATGAAAAAGCAGTGAATCAACATGTCATTTCATATGGTCACACAAACAGGAAATGTGTTCATAGACAAACGCTTGATAAAGTGGCTGACTACTGCCAGGACACCCAGGTGAGTTTTTCCTCTTATTGTACTGTGAAGTAGCAGAAAACACTTAATACTTAAGTTGCAGGATATAAACTATACATAAAGCTGAAATCTATACCTCTTTTGCACTGTAATTAGTGGTTATTAGCAGATTTTTTTCAACCATTTGCAGCCGGAGATGATTTAGACCTGTGTCCACTGCAAAGTCACTTAACCCAGCAGTGGATGCTGATTGTATTTATTCCCATTGCAGACAAATTGCAGAGGTTAGTGGGTGTTAGTGGGTTTTTGACCAGTGTAAAAGTTTTCATTTTATTTTTCTTACTATAATGATTGTGTATGTTTTTACAAAGAATATAGATCTACTAATATGTTTTAAGCGTATAATAAATAAAAATAACCTATTGATGATGTATTGATTGGAACTATAAAACAATCATTAACCCAACCAAACTGCAGCAGCAAGTCTCTCAAAGGTTTGCAAGCTAATAAGCAGGAAGAGTCTTCACTGGCTAACAGGTCTAACAGTCTGCTGTGAACGAGTTCTGTAAGCCCTGAATGTCCCACACAGTCTCGTCTGCATTCCTCAGGATATGGTGTGCAGGTCAGCAGGTACAGGAATTGTCAAGGTTCAGCGATGTACAAGATCTGGTATCAGGAGCAGCTGAGTTGAGTCTTGTTCAGGTTTGATGTACTTAACACCCTCAGCCGCAACTGCACTGCTCTGTAAACCCTGAGGGGAGAACAGGTATCAGTCAGTCACTACCTGCTCTGTGTACAGGAGGATTCAGGTTGGCAGTGAGTTGGTAAATGGTTTTGTATTTATATAGCTCTTTTCTAGTCTTGATGACCACTCAAAGAGCTTTACAGTACAGTTTTACATTCACACACACATTCATACAGTGCATCTAATTGCAGCACTTTGTGATTCTATTGGGGGCCATTCAGGGTTCAGCATCTTGCCCAAGGACACTTCGGCATGCAGATGACCGGGGATCGAACCGCCGACCTTCAGGTTGGAGGACGACCATATGGAAGAGAAGCAGTAGGGAAGACGAGAGTCCTTTTGTCAGTGGCACACGTAGATAGCAGGCAAACGGCTATTTCCTGCTGCCAGTATATGTTCCAGTGTAAATGTCACGCAAAAGTACATGTAGAAAAAATTAGCTTGTTCATTCTGGGTCCGACCTGTGGCGGATAGCAAACACTGTGTTAAGAACTCTAACATGAGGCAGGGGCCCAACACAGCAGCACTCTATCTTCCTCCCTCACCTCTATCTTTCTCTCAATTTATTTTAAGTGTGTGTGTTGGACAAACTTGTCAAACAAACTCTTCATATGTCTGTGTGTAACAGTTACAGTGGTGTGCGGCGAAATAGCGTCCTTGAGTGCCCATTTTTGTGACAACTAATGAAAATCTATTATTGTGTTTGTGTGTGTGCGTGTGTGTGTCTGTGTGTGTGTGAGATTACGGTACAGCGAGTATTGTTGAGCCTCCCTGAGGGCCTGAGTGTACATCTTCCTCTGTGTGTGTAACCGTGTGTGTGAGAAAGTGTGAAATGTGAGCGAACCCTCCTCTTTGCCCACCTATCTCTCAGTAGATGAGAACCCCGCCACACACTCACCCCGGGGAAACTCTCCAACCTCCAGCACACTGAGACGAGGGCTGGGGTGGGGGATTAGATGCCACGGCTGAAAACCACACTAAATTGAACCCTCAATGTTTATTTTTACACTTTGCATTGTAAATTAAAAAAAAGAAGAAGAAGAAAGGGGGGGATTTTAGTTGGAAGGAATTTGAGGTATTGTTGCAGCTACATCTTTTTTTCTTATTTGTTTGCCTGCAAATTAGATTGTTCGCCTTGACTAACAAGGCAAATGTTACAGCCCAGAGCACACAGGAAGACGATGCATGAGAAATCTGTGCAACGTGTGTATGAATCTGTGTGAGTACGAGTCGGTGTGTGTGTGTGTGTGTGTGTGTGTGTGTAATGGAAATGCTCAAATGCACTTGATCTTTTATTTGGTGGCATTTTTCTCCAAGTGTAGCTCACATGCTATTATAAGGCACTGTAAGCACTTTCTAAATGGATTATGAGCCAATTGTAATCATGATAATCTGTATATAATATAAACTGCATTACACACTGAAGAATGAAAATCTACTGGGTAATATTTTGAGGGACGTTTGGGATAATAAGTTTCAGAACTTAACCAAGATCGACTACAATGCACGAAACGTAAATTAAATATTTTCTTCACAGAAATGAATGAAACACATGACCTGTTGTACGTGCTGTAGAGGACTTTATATTGTTGTGATTTGTTCCTTTCTATTGCTTAAGTACCCAGTTTAAGTTGATGGAAGTCGCCTCATTAGATTTTTCTCTATGGTATGTAGCTGTGTAGTTTAATTTCATGTTAGGGGAATTATAAAAAAAACACATAGATATGATGGGGGGAAATAATTACACGTTATATCACTTTACTTATAGGCCAGTGAGATTATTGGATATAGAAATCACATGATACAGGCAGATATGGATTTTATTTGTCATCAACATTTACATGAATGTGACATAACTGATATAATTACAGTGCAACTGTTTTCCAATGGTCAAACTTAAACTTTTGTTACATGCATTTCAGCGGAAAATATTTAACCCACAGCAGTCAAAAATATAAAGTTATAGATTAATATACAAAAACAATATATACAGTAGTTAAAATCAGATTTGCAACAAGTTACAAGATTAATTCTTTCTTACATATTACTAATAAAATAATGATGATAATACAAGTAAATGTTCAGCCTGATTCATAGAACATTAAGTATTTTTTGCTGATAAGAGTTATCTATAAAACGTATTAATACACTAACAAGACATTTTGTCTTGTAAACATATTAATACTGAGAGAATGTGTGGCGTAGACCATGATATGTGACATATAATATAGATGTTAATTCCGTAAAACAATGGCTGAAGGAAAACACTGCAGAGATCCAGGAGGCAAAACATGGAGTCATAATTGAAAGCTTATTCTTAGCTAATATGTACATGTCTGGTGTGAAAAATCTGTATTACATCTCTCTGTCCCTCTCTGTCCCTCTCTGTCTCCCTCTAACACAGTTCTGTGAACGCATGCATTCTGTATTTGCATATGTGGTGTGATCTCAATGTCAGTGCTCAAGTATCTGATCCCCCCCCCCCCTTTAAAATTACCAACAACCACTTAAATACAGCACATCCCCCAAAGAGCTGATTAAGCAAATCATACACACAAAAGGCAGCCTATCACCCGTACTTAAGATATAGGCCAATAAGTCCCCAGTTCTTTTTTCTTTCTGTCTAGATACAGTCACGTGTTATGAAGCCTCTCAGAACATGTAGCCGCTTTTAATGTATTCAGCTATATTACTCTTAAATGCTTTCATCAGTGTCTGATGGTGGTAAGAAAATATGCAGATTCACTATCTTTCAAACGCGGGAGATGAATCAATGCCAAAGGCCTCTAAACTGTACATGTGATTTTGATTTGAATGTTTGTGTGTGTATGTGTGTGTGTGTGTGTGTGTGTGTGCATGCACGTCACAGCTGTGGCAAATGTGTGCTTCCATATGTGAATTCTTTAAAAGTCTGTGTATACACATGCTCACTTGTGTGTGTAGATTAGTACTTGTGTGTATGTGGTGAGGGGGTGAGGGAGGAAAGAAGGGAGCGAGGCACAATCTTCTCTCCTCTCTGTCTCTCCACAGTTATTTGTATCAGTGCTGCGCATCACTACCTTAAAGTCTCCATTAATCAATCTCCCCTCCTTTTTATTGTATCACCATGCTCTGTGCAGAGATTGCTGAATAAAAATACATTTCTGTATGGGGAGGAGGAAGGGGGGCTGAAAGGGAAAAAAATGCAACTGTATTCACTGGACCTTAAAATGTTTTGATGGCTTCTGGGAGCCACATTATATTTACATAGGAATGTGTCATTAACGTCAATGGTGCAGCAGAAACTATTAAACTAATACAATGCTAAAGCCTACAACCTTGAGAATTTGATTAAAGGCCTTTGTTGAGTTTTAAAAATTCTCCATTCTCCGGCTAAAACAAAAGACTGATGGATTCGGCTGCGGTTATAATTCAGCTGTCAACTTCTATTGACGCTTCTGACTGTCGCAGCCAGACGACATTTACATACTTTATATATAGACCAATCTGTACGGCTGCAATCATAATAGAAGAAAGTTCTGGAAACACACACACACACCACACACACAAACGCACACACACACACACACACACACACACACACACACACACACACACACACACACACACACACACACACACACAAACACACACAAACACACACACACGCACAGAGCCACTGTTTGTCCTTCATTTCAAATTAGCCTGCTGCAATTTTGAAAGAGGCTGTAGGCATTGTTTGCTTGGCAAAGTGTTGCTGGTATAGTGCATCTTTAATTCTGCTTTAATTGTAAAAGCGTCTCTACACCCCCTCTCACTCTGCCAAGTGCTCTTTAGTTCTTTGCTAATCTTCGGCCTTAGCTCATCTTAGTGTGGATATTACGCCACCCATGACTTTCTGGGCCTGTTTATTAGCTCAGATGTACTGAGTGTGTCTGTGAGAGTGTGTGCGACAGGAGATGAAACACAGCATCTTGAGGGAGTCTTCTGCCCTGAATTCACTTCCCCTCTCCCCCCTGCTCAGTGCACGTTGTTTGCGACTAATTTACTCTTATAGTAATAGCATGATAATGTATGCCTGTGAATAGGTGGGGGACTTGCGGCTTCATATTTAGCACCTAGCTGCGTTATCCCCTGATCATATTTTCAATATAATTATGAAATTCCAGTAAATGCGCGTGGGGATGTTTCAACAAATAGGAGCCATGGTAAAGCGAGACCCTATTTGTGTTTCATTATCTGTTGGAACATATTTTACAGTCATTGTGAGATATTTAACATTGTTTTATCATACCCCCGAGATATCTTACACACCGATCTAATTAAAGTTACCATCTTGCCCAGTATCCTATTTAAAAAAATCTATATGTTCTATATAATTATGAAATGATGCATTATTTAATATATAAACCCCAAAGCTCCTTGCAAGTGGCGATAATTTTAATCAAAAGAAAATGAATAGATTCCCCCTGTCTTGGTGCTGTTTATAAGCTTAATTGGAGAATGGAATAATTTGTGATTGTTCCCAGAGTTTTTTACAGGCAAAATGAAAAATATGAGCAAGTGAATTAATATGAAAGCATGCATGAAATCTAGTTTTAAGTCATGTACGAGCCGTGCAGGAGAGCGAATGCGATTACGTCTTCTTAGGCCACCACTTTACAAACTGTCTGTGTGTGCGCACCCCTGATGTGCAGGTGTATGTGTGAGTGTGTGTGTACGTGCAAGAAAAGCAAGTGAGCCCTATGCCTTATGTGAAAGTGGCTATATCATCATTTTTTTTTTTATGGGAATATTACACAGAAACTCATTGTTGTCTCCGGTATTGTTGTGAAAGTAGCCCATTAAAATGCAAGCATGTATATTAAAGAGCAACGTTGCCTTTTGATGGATAGTCGTCTGCCCATGAATAAGTGTGCATATTGATTGGCGAAAAAGGTGAAAAGCAGTTTGACACAATTATTTCTGAAAGGCCCTGGTTATCCCGCATGATTTAAAAACCATTTTAAACGCCTGTCACTTACATTCCCTTCTATGAGACCTCAGTGACTCCTGAAAATAATAATTATGTAAAATGTCCAGGCGATATTGGATGTGGCGGGCTCAACGCCGACACCACGATATATATTGATATGCATCTATAAGAGAAGATAGAGAGAATAAGAAAATCATTACCAGAGCCACAAGGATGACTGTCCTCTCTCTGTCTCTTTTTCTCGTTCACTCTGTCCTTCTAGTCTCCAATAGATCCAGTGTGTAAAGAGCCTCGTTCCCTAATGAGACAGCCACCATTAAACTATTTAAACTTCCCAGCTACAAATGCTTATTTGCAAAAAAAAAGAGAAAAGATGAATGAAAGCAAATGGTACAGATTGACTGTACTATTTAGCGTCGCACTGGAGAGTGGATTTACAGCACAGTGACACTATTGCAATGCAATCATCTGTACCTTTGCTACACAGACTAAAGAATGACAGGTAAAGGATTTTCTCCTCTGCAAGGGTTTTGGATTGAAAGCCATTGTCAACCATTCATCCCCTTTCTCTTCGGTCCCTCTTATTTGCTGGATTAGAGTGCAGAAGTGGAGATTTTCCTTTAGGTTTTCACATTTAATCAGCAGGCTGTGAGGAGATAAAGCCGGCAGGGCAGACTACCACACTTCCACTTTCTGTGCTAGACCCCCTAAAAGAAAGAAGGTCCTGACTTGTGGTGAATAAGACGTCGCTGAAACGTGTTTTGAAGCAGACAGCCGCATCTGACAGTGAACATTCTACTAAATAATCATTCTGCATGGAGACAGATCTCCAAGCAATCAGCGCTTGGTGTCATATAAACAGTCTCCAATGTTTTGCTGTAAGCGAGTTCAACCTGAGACAAAGGTGTGTGTGCATTAGGGGGTTGTGATGAGTGACTTGTGTGTTTCTCTGTCCACATTTTGATTGTTATCACAATCGTCCTCCCCACTTATTGTCACCATCGACATCATCATGCTCCTCACTGCATTCCCACAGTCCCCAGTACATCCTCATTGTTTTTTATGGACGTGTCAGCTGTTCACCAAATCAAACCAACTCCCTGCTGTGTTCGTCGTGTGTAAAGTCGGACTTGCCTCTGATTTCTTCTCTTTGCACTTGGGTTTTAAAGCATCTCTGGTACTAATTTACCGTGGGAATAGATCATATGAAGCCTGTGACTAATGATTTGCAGATAATCAGCCTTGAATTATTATTATTTTACTCATGATGTTTTATTTGTTTAATAATTGATTTTCCAGAGTCCAAGGTGACATCTTCAAATTGCTTGTTTTGTACAAGGACGACAGAAAAGCAGAGGACTGCCAAATGTGAGGATCTAGAACCAGAGATTTGTTTAGAAGACAGGAAAGAGCAGCAGGGGAAACTTGAAAAGACTTGACTGAAACTTCATCATTTGATCATACTTTATGTTATCAGAGGTCTATGTACGTATATCTGTTTTTGAAACTGCTGATTTTTCTAGGACTTCAATACAAACAGCAACATGTTTCAACTCTGAATAGAGGTTTTCTATTATGGTTTTATCATATAATTTAAAAAAGAAAGAAAGGAACAACAGGAAAATAAGATCAGCTCTGTCTCAACTATTCTACATCTGAAAACCTAATTTTTATGGGATTTGCAAGAATGTGCTATGTGCATCAGCCAGGAAGTGTGTGTGTGTGTGTGTGTGTGTGTGTGTGTGTGTACACTTATCATTGTGCTTTTGTGTTTTAATGCACTGTAGTTTCCACTAGCATCAATCATTCCGTACAATTAGCCCAATTGCCGCACAATTTTCTGCTTTCTGAGGAGAGCAGCATTGCTGACTGCACAAGCAGCTGTCTCAGACCAACACACACATGTAGGTACACACACTCTTTCACTCACACGCTCCTCTCATGCTTTTAACAGATCACACACAACCCTCCGAACGTGTACGATACACAGAGGACAGCAGGTGTCTTGTCAGAGGAATGTCTGTGTGTGTGTGTGTGTTTCTGCATGTCAGTTTTCTTTCATCAGCTATTTTTCTCTCCCTCCTTCAGCTGGGCACACCTCTTCCTCTCCGCCTCCTCCTTCACCGCCATCAGCCTCAAGTGTCATTTGTTTACCATAGCAACCGGATTAAATTAGGGAAGTGATTACGGCTTATTAACAACCAAACGCTGTCAGTATATTCTTATAATTTGGTATGTAAACACTTTGCCCTCGTAGCGCTCTCTACTAGAAATTGCTTTGTACAGTGTGAGGGGGCCCCCGAGCTCAGTCATAATAAAAATATAATTATGAATCAGACAATAGCCACTCGTAGTACCCCCTCCGCCAACCACCAACCCACTTCCCTTTATCATCCCACCTTCAAACGCACGCACACGCACGCACAGCCATGGCCTAACAGCAGCCCCCTCAAAAGTTCGCAGGTACCACCAGAGAGCCACTTGTAATGAACAATAAAAATGCTAACCTCTTCTCATTTTTCCCTCCTTGATTCTAACTAATAAACCCACTAGAATTAACATTCACACTTCATGTAATGAGGTGAGGGAAGGGGGGAGGGAGGGAGACAGAGGGAAGGGAAAGGAGGGGGGGGGTTCAGACTTTAGTTCTCCATATTGACTGCTCTCGCCCTTAGCCCCACTTTGCATTTAATACAGTACTCGGGGCCAAAGTGATTGTCAAATTACTTCCTTGTTGTGTGGAGAGATATTTGTAATTAATATTAAAATTAAGCATTGCGTTGATGCTGGGTGGTGTATTATTACAAGAGCTGCTACCAAAAGGCTGCTGCGCTTGCCCACTGCTCTCATCTCATTCTGGCTTCTTTTTTTGTTTTTTTCCTCTCTCCGTTTTGTTATGCATCAAACTCTTAGTCTCCACTCGCGTGTTATTCCATCTCTAAGTTGTGTCCTCCATGCTCATGTTTTCCTGTCTTTCATTCCCTCTCTCAGTCCTTCTTTCTCCCTTCTCTTTTACTTCTCTTTTTGTTATCCCTCTGTTTTCTCTCTTTGCCCTCCTCTCTCCTTTAAGACATCAATTATAAACCCACAGATTATGTTTTCATGGGCTGTCCCACCGGTTTTGGCAGACTGCTTTAGAAACACAGGATCATTTTAAATAAGCACCTACTCAGAGAACAGAAAAAGGGGGCGGGGGGGGGGGGGGGAGTAGGAAAGATGAAGGAGTATGAGAGATGGAGAGAGAAAATAGAAAAAGAGAGAGGGGGCTGCTCTAGGCCAAGAGAATATGAGCAGGTGCAGCGGGGAAAATGAGTGCTATAAACAAGCCCAGGTCCTCGTAATTTATCATTAATCTGGGTGCCTGTGCTCGCAGGGCCGGGCTTATTCTGCATGCTGATAGCCATGTCATATTTTTTATCACAGATTTTGTTTATGCTTTTATCCTTGTTTCTCAGACTTTACACTTACTGCCATGGCATCAGCTATTACCAAACTGGCATTTGGGTAGGGTAGACGGTAAGATGCGAATACATGTCGAGCCACAGACAAGAAAGATCCATGAATGTGTCACTTTGACATTAATGGATAAAAACGTGACAGGAGCACAATGGTTTTGTGGTGCAGAGAGAAATATACATCTGACATAGACATTGAATGCAGCCCTTGATAGACTGGAGAAAAAGTCAATCAAGAAGCACATTAACAGTTGTGCCTGAACTTGCTTGATGTGGATGTCCCTCCTTTGTACTGCATTGAGTTCCTCCAACTAGAGACAGATTGCCAAAGGAATCAGATCAACGTTCAAGAGGCTCAGATGGGTATCAAATCTGTCCAAATGATCTGTACATTGACTGTGCGCACCAGATTTATCATGAATTTCTCATATTGGACTACTTCATTAAAAATGTTCCAACCATGTTTACTTGAATAATCAACCAACTAAGTGTATCGAAGGCAACAACATGATCTACTTTGGAAAATTGTACCAGAGGCCTCACTGTTTGAGTGACTGTCTCGAATGTTTATTTTTCATCAAAGTTAGGACGATTAGAATGCTCCCCCCCCTCCCTCTTCTTCATCCGCATTTGAATTGGTAATACTGCTTCTTTGTTTACTCTGTGCAATTTACTAATGAAAAATATGTGCAGAAGTTATTGATTCATGACCGTAATTGTTTAATTATTAATCAGTTTAGTCTTATATTAGCATTTTTAATGTATCAGACAGCTTGAGAAAACCGAGACGCAGGTTCAAGTTTCTTTTTTTATGTGCCATTGGAGATTGCAGGAAACTTCAAAGACAGACTTGCACATGGTTAAACATACAGTTTCAAATGCTCGTCTTACATGCAAATATCGCATTGTATAAATAAAAAACAGGCTTCTTCTTTTGAATTAAATTAAAAATGCTGTTTTGGGACAATAATGGGTAAGTGAAAAGGTCATGATGGAAACTGAATCTTTAAAAGCTGACAGCTGAAGAAGATTAATAGTGTTACATTATTGCTCAGTATTAATTTTTTTGTGATCACAAAACAAGCATTCTGTCTTCAAAGCAAGCAATTGCTACCTTTTGAATTATCATGAGTGAAAAAACGTAACAAGGAGAAATTTGCCATGACTGTATTTCAGGAAACAACAAATGTAATTACAAAAAGGACAACAAGTGCCTCCCTTAATGCTTGAAGGAGTTCGGGTGATCCTGGGAACTGTTGCTGAGACCAACCATTGGTAAAGTCTACCAAATCAAGTTGGTCAGAGTTGAGGGACCAGACTTACAGTGACAGATAAAATCCTGACTGACAACTGGTGCAGAAAGTGTAAACTTACTTAGACCAGGTAAACAGGCCTTCCTCCTTGAGTCTGGCAGGGGATTCACTGGCAAGTGTTTGGTGGCCATACCAGGGATATGTACCAGGGTTGGCTGCAATGCAAGCCAGATGGCACGCAAGGTCATGGGCCTAGGCGGGCTGATCCCTAGCACCATCTTAGGCAAGAAGGAGACAGAGTTGGTGCAAAAGGTGGAGTGAACTAGAACTAAATATTCAGATAGTCACCTGCAAAGCACTGGTTCGATCTAAAACCTAAAAAGAAGCTGGGCTCTTTCATTTTCTGGAGCTGCAAAGGGTGTGCGGCACCAGGCAAGTGTGGGGATACACGTGAATCTCAAGCTCTGTGCTTGATTGCTAGAGTTCGTCCAGGAGAATGAGAGTGTCATCTCCATGTTAGTGCTGCTGCTGAGAAGAAAGCTCTTACTGTCTGACGGTCTTCTCTGGCGTTGGTCCTGGCACACCACCTTGGGTCTCTACAGTCCTCCTTGGGGATTTCAATGTTCCAATGGGAAATTATGGAGAAACATGAAGGGAGATGTAGACGCAAGTCCAATCACTAAGCACCAGTATGATGTTTGGTGATTGGACTTGGGGGGTTCGTGCATACGGTGGTTCATGAGTGTATTTGATATCAGAACAATTTACTTTGTGGTCATATCATCAGAGCTGGAGCACATGTCTTTGACAAGGATGAAAATAGGAGCAGAGCTGTTATTATTTGGTATTGGGTTTGGATCAAATGGTGAGGGAGGGTGCCAGATTTTATAAACTCAAACATGTAGTAAGAGTGACTTGACAACACCAGGTATTAAACTCCCACCCCTGAAAAAAAACGTTTTAAGCATACTAGGTGGGTTTGGGAACATGGAATACTAATGAGTTTGGAAATGTAGTCAGAGCAGGTGCCTGTTGGTGAACATTAGGGTCTTTTGGGCATCGTTGGCCAGAATGGCTGTCGCTACAGCCATTAGTGTAACAATTGGTTGGAGGAGAAGTTCGGGAAGGCTAGGGAGAAGAACTTTCCATTGGTCCTGAGGAAGTTCTGGTTCAGATATCTCAGGAAACGAAAACAGGGCTTGGTCCAAACTGATTTCAGTAGGGAAGATGAACTGCTGACAGGAGATACTAGTGGAAAGAATACTTTGAGGGACTGCATATCCGCTGAAGAAGAAGCAGAGTTTTAATTATCAATGGAAGCCTTACTCAAACCTGGCAAAAGCCACTGAGGTCAGAAAGTTCCTCATTGGAAGGGTGCCTTGTATGAATTGGCTTTGCCCTGAGATGGAGAGGCTCTGGACATGGATTGAGGTGTGCACTGATTGGGGTGGTTGTTACCATACAAATAAAAGGGACCAGAGAGTGTGCTCCAGGGTATCATACTGATTTGCCTACCCAGGAAAGCTTACGCTAGGGTGCTTGTGAGGAGGCTTAGACTATTGTCAAACCTTCGATTCGGGAGATGGAATGTGAATTTCAAGCTGGGGATTTGTTTATCGAGTCTAGATGTTTTTTGCCTACTTGAAGAAGAAGGCTTATGACCATGTCTCTCAAGGGGTATTGTAGGGGGTACTTCAAGAATATGGAGTACCAGGACCACTAGTACCAGCCATCTGGTCCTGGTGTTAGAGCTGTGTTTGTATTCTCGGCAGCAAGCCAAGCACGTTTTCTGTTGGTGTTGGCCTAAGTCAGGGTTGTCCATTGTAACTGATACTGTTATCAATTTTCATAATCAGGAATTAATATTCAGGTTTAGTTTCTGTTCTTGTTGTTGATGGTTTGTATTTAGGTTTCTGTGTTTCCTCTATATCTATTTATTTATTCCCAGTATAATTTATATATTGATAATATACTGTTTAAGAATTGTATTATCTGGGCCAACCTTTTCCTAGAGGCTGCCCAATGCTCCCTGTTCCTAATGAATGTTTGTGTGTGTTCATTACTCACAGATGGGTTACACTTAGACTATTAGGGATTTGTCTTATTTTCATTTAAATACTATTCCATTACTATTTGTACTATGTGTAAAGGGACCATTAATCTCAAATCCATAGAGCTTTACCATGTGACTTGTTAGGACCTTTTAGCACCTTATTGTTTAGATTTTATGCCCCCCCACTTTCTCCTCTCAAATTTTCTCCAGCTGCAGCTAGCAGTTATTTTCAGCTAAACCCACTCTACACTACCGACCCAGCACACAAAGTTAGCAACTACTGTATATGATGAACACAGAGGAGCATTTAGTTCCTAAGAGTAAGACATTTTCCTCGGGAGTTAGTAGAGACCAGAATGGAAAAACTGGAGTTAACACTGGACTTCTTTGTTAGGTAGGTAAAAACCTCACATGGAATGCTAATATTATCTGCTGTATAAATAGGTAAATGTTTGCCAATTGCTTTATAAGGTGATAATAAATGAGCGTTGTTTTCAGGTTGCTCCGCTGCCCCCAAGAGGCTGTTTTGTAATGCTCTTTGCACTCAATGATTCTGATACTCTTGCTCTGTGTTCACACCACAATCCTAAAATCTAAATTATGTAATCAAATAAGGCACATAAAGGACAGTACATTTGACTACCACAGCTAGTGACGTCACTGTTGTGATCCATCGAACATTAGCATGGGAATGCTGCCTTATGTTGGCAAATGCTTTCACATTCTACATTTCCATATTAATATTGTGAAAACAAAGAAAACTACACAGAAAACGTGGCATCCTTGCACCAGTTTGAGAGTACGACCAATGTAAATCCATTCCTTTAAACTCTTAGGCTGTTCAAGAAGTTATTTTCATATGACGTGAATGCAACAATACACTCATTCTTCTCATGGACTATAAAGCGAAGACAGGACAATGATGTTTCCAGATGACGATGTGGGACTACTGTGTGTGGGGCCTTGTTCTCACAGAGAGGGAAAAAGGTCACAACAGGACTGTCACAGCCCAAGGTCAGAGTCTGTACTTATCCAGATTCAAGTCAAGTGCATAATTAATGATGTAGCTCTGAGGCACTAAACTCATTTTCAGAAATGAAAACATAAAGGAAGTGGTTTGTACCCAGATGAGCTATTTCCCCATTTGAAAATGTGACACCTGCTCTCAAAATGATTGCTGGCATTTAAAGTAGAATGTTGCTTTCCTTAATATACAAGAAAGAAACACATGGATTCTGAGGCTCCAATTTATTCTAACATGATTGGGACACAATAGGAATGAATGTACTTTATTATGAACGTTCTTAATTCTTTTTGGTGGTTTTGGTTGTTATTTGGCAAACTAGTAATCACTTGAATCTTTCAGACATCAAAACTTGGAACAGGCTTTTTGGAAAATTATTTTTAGAAATATGGTCCCATCTGTCCGAAACCCAGGTGGGGTAACGGGTCTCTGCACTTGTGACCAATCATTTATTTGACAGGACAGCTCATTAGGGGTTGGCACTGAGGTCATAATTAAAGTGGTTCCTATCCTAACAGTAACATTTTCCAAGTCACTGATCTACTTTAAAGGGAAAAAAAACTGCTGAGTCCCAGTAGACTTTTGGCCATGTGTTTTACCTAGTGTATGATAGTGCATAAATATAAAGCATATATGTAAAAAAAATTGCTCTGACAACAAGTGGCAGTAACCTAACATTCCCTCCACGTTGGAGATCTTCTTCTCTGCAGTCTACTGGCACATTCTTACTTTTCCTTGTGTGTTCCCACCACCTATCCATAGCTGGAATAGTGTAAAACCACTGGCAGGTATGTTCATACCCAACACCCTTTTCAGCGTGAATACAACTTCAATACGGACCTGCTCATCAAAAGATTTCTCGGTAGCAACAGTTGTTAGCTGTCATCAGTGAGGTATGTTGGGACTGAACCTGATTTTAAAGTTGTTAATGTTTAAACTTGAGTCAATAAAGACAGAGGTCAGGTGAGTTGATGGAAACAGGTCACAAGAGAAAGAATCTGTTTCAGTTTCTTGGCTTAATTCTCTATTTAGTCTCATCATGAAGACATCTATTCCGATTCCATCCTTTCATCTCTTTTCTGCCACAAATTGTGATTCCCTTCATTTCAAAATTGCTCTTTCTATACAATGTAAGTAGCAAGGATGAAAAACTACCTAAGTCTGTTATTCCTTACTGTTCAGAACAGCAGCGGCAGTGTGCTGCAGCTATATTTACTCCGTTGAATATTCAACACGAACACGCAGAAACACTTAATTCTAAGGGATTATCTGGGACTGTGTCTGGTAGGCTATACTTAATGACCTTGTTAGAGAGTGGGTTAAGCTAAGAGCATCAAAACAGACATGAGAAATACAAGCACATTACTTTTTAGTATGTTCCTTACTGCTGCTCCTCTGTTTGTTAGTCCATTTGTTCTTCTCAAGGATCTACTTCTAAGGTTGGGCATCTCTCTCTCGCTCCCTCTCTCTCTTTGGAGTCAGATTTTAAGTGTAAAGTCTTATTTTCCCCTTCTGTAAGAGTTCCTCTTTGAACTTTACATCCAATCTATGAAAGCCCATAACTGGTACCTACTTAAATGTTCCAGCATGATGAAAGGCGGGGCTTTAAGAGAGCACAGTGACTTTTCAGGTCAGTTCTGTCCCACTTTCCAAATGAGTTCGATGACACAAACACAATGTATGGTCTCTACACGCTCTCATGTTCACACACGCGCTCACACATTCAAAGGTGGCTTCCTTAGGTCTGATAAGTGCAGTACTGTGAATGACAGGATTGGCTCCTGGGCAACAAGTTCATTTGCATATTTTTACTTTTCTCAAAGCATCAGCACAGCCATCCACCTACCCCTTGCAAAACATTCTGTGCTGACTGTGTGCACGCGCACCCCGCTGGTGAATGTGTGTGTCATAGAGTGTTATTACAGGAGAGAGAGGGAGAAGCTTGTCTTTTTCAAGGAACACCCCCTGAACTAATGTTCCACACCTGTGCACAGCGCGGCACTCTTTATCGAGCATCACAGGTGCTCTGCATTAATTGTAGGAGAAACCATTTCATTGGGGGTGGGGGGGGGGGGTGCGGAGAATTGGGGGGTGGGGGGGGATGCGGAGGCAGTGGCGGCGGTGGGGGTGTGGGGGTCCGCCTCCACCTCCTGGCATGCATTCAATCACTCAATATTCACATCTGAATTGCTTTCAGCATTGAGGGCTTGAAGGTTTCAAAGCATCTGTGTGGATGACATCAGAGGAAGAGCACCACCCAATTCTTAAGTGGTTATTTTTTAAAGTTAGTTTGGCATAACTCCCAGTGTGTGTGTGTGTGTGTGTGTGTGTGTGTGCTTGTGTGTGTCTTTTTAGGAACATGCATGTGCCAGAGCTGTCCTGGCTGTTGCACTTTATAGCAGGAGTCTTGCCAAATGCATTTAATGTTTGCTATGTTCCTTTGTGGTGAGGAGACAAGACAGTTGGGAGGTGTGTGCGCGTGTGTGTGTTTGTGTGTGTGTGTGTGTGTGTGTGTGTGTGTGTGTGTGTGTGTGTGTGTGTGTGTGTGTGTGTGTGTGTGTGTGTGTGTGTGTGTGTGTGCATAGGGCATAAACACCTGCAGGACCTGGAGGTCAAACATACGAGACTGCCCCCTCCGGTGACGCAATTACCATGCGTAAATACCTTCCCCACTCTCTCTCTCCTCCCTCCCTTTCATTCTTCCCCTCCACTTCTCTTTCCTTCCAAGTTGGCCGAGCCATTCCTCTACATTGTCCTCTTTAGTTATCCTCCTTGCAAATTTTACCCTTCCTCTACACCCTTATCCTCCTCCATCACAAATCCACCCCCCCCCCCCTTCATCTTTTGCCACAGACCAGATTATGACTGTCAATCAGTCCATTTAACATCTGCCCTGGTAAGGCGAGGCAGACAATAACACATCACGGTCATTGAACTCAATATCCCTAAAGATTTCAGAGGGCCTCCTCTCTTTTTTTTGGATTTTCCTTTATGTTTCTCTTTCTCACTCTATCTCTCTCTCTCTTCCCTCCTCTTCCCCTTCTTTTTCGGAGGTCCAGTAATGAGTAACAAAAGGTCATTGGAGCATTGCAGCTGCTCATCCACTCGTGCCGTAATCCACGGCACTCATGCCTGATTACCTCTCCAATGGTCAAAGGTAGGGGAGGGAATAAAAACAATGGGTGCAAGGCATGAGGCTCCTCCAAGAAATATGGGCCAGGGGTGTTATTTTGGATGGCGCCAGTCAGAGAGAAATAACCCTGAGCAGATCCATTTATTCTTTTAAATCAAAATGCCTCTGCAGTGGTATGCAGTGAGGGGGAAAAACATGACACATTTTCTCCCTTCCCCTCCATCAACAGCCATTTTGATCTCCACAATTGACCTTCCATGGCATCATTTACAATGAGTCATATCACAGCCGCAAAGTGTTAAAGCTGCAGCGCACGCACGCACCCACATACACACACATGCTCAAACACATAGATAATCATTCTCTTTTATTACCCACACATGCTTGAAGGCACACACACAAAGTTGTGTTTCCTGGCGTGTGCGTGTGTGCCTCGACATTATCGCACGCGCACTTGTAGGCATAATAGCTTTAACAAGACCAAATTGTCCGCCCTTCATTTGTATGTGTATGGCGACCCACATTCTCTATGACTCGCCCTTTGACAAAGAGGGGTCATTCCCCCAGCACAGAAAATGAAGCCCAGTAGATATTGTTTGATTGGATTTTGCCTTTTCAAGGTTTCAGGATCATTACAGGAATTCATTTGAAGTGTTGCTGAAAATGAAACTGCGACCCTCTTCCCACGTTTAATTATTCTAATACCACTTTCTTTTTGCTCTCATTCTTTTTTTGGTGTCTGTCTGCAAAGTGTGCCATTTCGAGAAATTAAAATCATCAGGCTAGCCTTAAAATGAGACCAGGGTGGACCAATTTTCACCCATGGAGTTATTTTGTTTCCTCGCAGCCTTCTCATCTCTCTTCTCTGCTTGTACATTGCCTTTTTTCTTTATCACTTTCATTCTCCTTTTTCCACCCTGAAATCATTCCCACCTCCTCCGTATCCAGCACAGATTTTTTTTCTCACTCTGTCCTCTTCTTACTTCCTCTTTTCTTTCCCGCTCTCTCACTTTTACAGTGTTTCCATCACTTTCGACTCATCCCTCCAGCCCCCCTACCCCGACCCATCCACATTTTTAAACACAAGCCAGCACATTGGTTCCAAACCAAATGTGTTCATTCCAACATTTCAATAAATTGAGTAGGGGAGGCATTAACGTTAATCACAGCGACCACATTGTGCTTTAGACACGTCTGTGGGATTATGGATTACTATTAGCTGGATGGAAACCGATTCTTTCATTTGAATTCCGACTTCCTCGTCTTGCTAAAATTAAAAAGAGAACTAATACTTCTTGGACAATAATACTTCTTCTTGGACAGGGTTTGCTCTCCCCCTTCCCCCTCCTTTCCTCCCCCACTTCTCCCTGATCTGCAGGAACACCCAGGGAGCGATGGATGACAGGCAAGCAGACAGTTCACATCTACTTTGAAATCACAACCACATGAAGCTTATTGTTTCATCCTGCCAGCAGATACCTCTGTAGCTGATAATGATAATTTCCCTTACTGAGGCTGATTACTTGTCGGTCTCACTAAATGTTCCGAGTTGATTGTCCAAGTTACTGTACAGCCAGATTGCAGCTGGGGCACCGAAGCTGTCCACTGAGAAGTTCAACTTTGTGCTATTATAAAACATACTAACTTGTACTGGCGGCTAACATATACATATATACATATTTAAGAAGAAGAACCCACGGATTGAAAACATATAATTTTCACAAAAACAAAAAAAGAATCTGATTTCAGGAAGTTTGATGGACAGCATAGTATATTATTTCTGCAGCTATGGCGATATTTTGTTGGTTTTAGCCAAAAAGTTTTAATAGATACACAAAGTTCACCAGGCATGATCAGTTATAACTATTACAAACCACTAGTAACCAGCCATTGCAGTTAAAACGTTTTGTTGACCTAAAAAAGGGCATGATAAGTAAAGGTTTTGTTGAAGGTCAAGTTTAGCAGAAAAAGCTCCAAGTTTAAGGAGCTTGTTTTCAAACCATGCTCAGATTGTTGAATGCTTCTTATACGGTGCCTTAGGTCTTAGTGGGTTGATACATATAACATAGTCATGTAGAAAGAGTGGACATAAACAGTGTTGATGTCACCATGCTAATATGAGGCAGCAACAAATTAGTTTCGTGGCTTCAACTTGATCGAGAACTTTGTACAAAGCTTTGTATCCTGGGGCTCTATGGCTGCTGTCATGAGGTGTATTGAGACAAATGGAAAAAGGAGAGTGACCGGAGGAAAGTAACAGTACCAACTCAAGTTCCTGGTGATTTCTGAGATCAGTCAGGATGAAATATCATTCGTATTGTTAAAGGTGAGAATATGAGATAATACAAACCCTGGTGTGTGTAAGTGTGTATATATATATATATATATATATTTATATATATATATATTCAGTGTGTTTCAGCACTACAGGAGTGGCGTGAATCTGGTGATTAGGTACATTTGGCTTCTATCCTCTCATATCTACTTTACAAGAAGAATGTTCCTCATCTAAAACCCTGTCATTAATAACCTTTTGTTGGAAAGTGACTATTTTTACATGCAGCTTCTGTCAGAATATTGGGGTTATTTGAGTGAAATTCTTTGTCAACATGCAGGTATTGAAATGTTTCAATAATTTGAAGAGCTCAATTTAAATGTAGTATTTACCCTATGAAGAATTATTGAGGGATATGTTGGTTTTCCTAGGTATGTCAATTAATATTATTTTTGGACCTTACAAACTGTGGTACTCTTGTAAGCTTTGTCAAGCTGAAGAAGCGGTTGAAAGGGAACAAAATTAAGTGGAAATACCCTCCAACCCTTCTTTTATCTCAAATAAGCTTGTTGGGACTATTTTGAGAGATCCAAGTAGTTGAGTAATTCACACAGTCACATATTTAACAGGAATAATAATTTTAGTCCTCATCTTTTGTCTTCTCTTTGATTTTCTTTTTTCTATGCAGCTACTGAAAAATAAATGGTTTTTCACTGTGTGGTCATCAAGGTCTGAGTGTGGGAGGAAATGGAATTAGACTTAAATAAGGAGCTTCTCATTTCTCATCATTCACAATATTCTTCAACACACATGACACATTATATCTAGTCTCTAACAAAATACAGTATGTTTTCAAACACTAGAAGAAAGTAATTTATCTCTGTATTATGTTCTTTAGTTCAATTTATAAATAAAGGAAGTAGGGCGTTTCTGTACTGCTCGTGAGTTATTTGGAGGAGGTCAGGGTGGACAAAGGTGAACAAAGCAAAGTTAGCATAGCTTTAGGTTCATGTTTAATAATAGTAGGAAACAACTGATCAATGCATCAGTTTGTCAATTTCCACTAGAGACTAGCCGTAGTGTCTGTCTGCCCTGGAGATGTAGTTCTGCTCAGAGGGTGAATTCTAACCTCTTGTCTTGTTAACACTACAATGGTTGAAGCTAGTGGTGAATGACCAAAACCTCCTCATGATGGCAAGAAACCATGATCAGCTTTCAAACCACAAGGCAAGGGGAAAAAATACACCCAAAACTTTAAGGTCAGCATGCTTAAACTGGGGTTTTATAATAATAATACATCAACCTGAATATTTAAACTTTATATTTTTTCTAAGTAATATATATATATATGGTTGCTGTAATAGTATTTAGAAGCAACACCATCTGGGATTTCCACTCACTTTGGAATATTTTTGATAAGTACATCTAAATGATGCCTCTGCATATTGCATGTGCAGCTTCTCATAGATAGATATGTGTCTCTGGTGTGTAAGGTGCAGACCCGCCTCCGTGGGACTGGCTCTGTGTGTATCCATGACGCTGCTGTCACCAGTAGATGGTATATGTCAGCCTTGACCACATGCTGGCTCCACTTCATCACCAGCTGCAGCCCAGCTCAGTTCCAGAAAAACTGGCAAAGTGTTTGTCTGCCTGCCTGCCTGACACACAATAAAACTGTGTCTTCATTAGGCCGGCCTCTGCAGGCCTCACGCACACAAACACAAACACACACACATAACATTCAAACACAAACATATAGCCATGTTCGCACGCAACTGTAGTCAAGCACATGCTCATATAAATGTACAAATGGACGCACATGCAGAAAATGTCCTTGCAGGGAGTGTGTCCATGGCCATTTTGTGTGTGTGTGTGTGTGTGTGTGTGTGTGTGTGTGTGCTTGTCTGTGCCAGTGAGTGCGCATTGTACCTTTCCTAGAGACAACTGCAGTTTGTGCCAGATACCATCATAATGTTGGACAGGTGTACAACGTGGTAATCAGGGATTTACGAGTGTGTGTGTGTGTGTGTGTGTGTGTGTGTGCTATTATAAAAGGAGGGCAGACAGAAAGGGTGAAGAAAAAAGAGAGAAAAGCAAAGAGAGACGGAGCCAAATATTTAATATTTTTTACCTCTGAAACTTGTATCTGACTCAACC
Organism: Pleuronectes platessa; assembly: GCF_947347685.1. NCBI lineage: Eukaryota > Metazoa > Chordata > Actinopteri > Pleuronectiformes > Pleuronectidae > Pleuronectes > Pleuronectes platessa. The sequence goes on along the minus strand of NC_070626.1, from coordinate 4,708,354 downwards.
TACCTGATCACCAGTCGTGCATGTTTGTGCCTGTGTGTGTGTGTGTGTGGGTTTGTGCATGTGTGTCTGAGTTGTCTGGACAAGGTCAACATCATCCGTCCTCACTGCCCCTCAACGCCCCCCTCATTACCACCACCCCCATAACAGCCGATCACACTCTTCCTCCTCACACTCCCCCCCTCTCCCTTTCTTAATCTCCCCCGTCTTTCTCTTTTACATGTTAATCCGCGCCCCTCCTCCCCCTGTTTCACCCTTCCTACCCTCCCCACTATTTTCCACCTTTCTGCGGCTGTGGAGCTTAAATGACAGGCTGTCAGAGGACACTGAGTGCTCTGGCCTGGTTAGTTAATGTGTTAGTTACAGACACACCTGCCAGTGAAAGAAAGCACCATCAGGGAGTGCAGATAACAGAGGGCAGGTGAATGAGCAAATCGATCAATCAATCAGAAAACAACTCATCAAATTTGTACTTGCTTAACAGCCAGCGGTGATCACTCTACACAGTTGCCCCCCCCCCCCCCCCCCCCGATATTTTCATATTTATTTCTCTATTCACCATTACCCGGGATATTGCGCTGCCCTCATAGATGCACACACATTAGCACATAGCGCTGTCAACCTAAATGATACTTTTCACCATCTTTCCATTTGCACCTCCTCCTCCTCCTCTCGCCTTCCTGTGCCTTAAATTATTCAGATCTCTCTACATTTGATTTAGCATGCCTCCTGTCTACCATTTCCCCCTCTTTTTTATACATTTCATTATGTTGTATGACTTTAGACCCACTGGCTGGAAAATGACAATTATTTTGCTCCAGCAGCCAGCTATTAACAAAGCTGAAGAATACATGGAGTGGCGTGCAGTGAAAGACGCATGCATGCATACAGACACACACACTCACACAAACACACACACACTAATGGATATATAGAAACCATATAGGTAAATACTGCATACACAAAGTATGAACCAAAACACATGAAAACCCATGCATATATGCAGCCACTGTACACCTTTCTTTTATGTCTCTTTTTCTCTCTCGCCGTTTCTCAGGCACACACACATCTTAGCTTACACTTACTGTACTATAAAGCAACAAAAAGCAGACTTGTGGCCGGGAACGTATGAAGAATGATCCCTTGGAAGGAGCAGAACAAAGAGAGAGATCCGTCACTGCGAAGTAATGCCTTTTAAATGTACCTTTAGCGTAGCCAGGCTAGTGTATTCAACCCATATCTAATGGTAGCTTGTTTGGCCTTTTCATCAATTCTGCATAAATATATATGAGCCACGGGGAAACATACAAGGAGCCTAATAGAAATGAATGAACTACTCAACCATATATTTGCCGTAAGAGATATGCAGCTTGTGATTGGAAAGGGCATCCACTATCTGCAATATTGATAATACTTTTCAAATTTCATCTGCTTTTGTTTGCGTTCTGCGGCCGCCTGTTTAAACATGGTGGGAATTATAATGAGGCCAAACATTATCTCCGCCGGTTGTTCGAGGCTGAACATATAACTTTATCACTGAAATGATTCCCATACTTTGGCTGCATTGTAGCGTTTCCATTAGAGCTTGGCTATCTGACAGAACTCCAACCAGTCGGCAGCAACAGTGGCCCACGTCTGGTGGCCAAGCGGTATCTGAGTCTGTGACACTGCTGTGTGTGTATGTGTGTGTGTGAGAGTGTGTGTGAGCCGGGACATTTAATTGTTACCATCTCTGATCAAATATGCTGGAGGACATGTGTACTCACTCTATTCTACCTAGAATCGTATAACAATTTTTTGTGCATCGTAACAACACTTATTTTTCAATCTTGAAAGGTCTTGCACTTGTTCTTTCTGTTGTTTAATTTTTCAGCATAGCCTTCAACCTGCTTGTCATCTTTATCTCTAGGATGACAACGTTTCACCAGGTAAGGTCGACCTTTTATCGGTAAAGCTGAAAGGAGATCTACCAAGAGACAGCATGAAGTCTGCAGAGGAGCCAACGTATGCACCTCCCAAAAGCTGCGTCAAACGAGCTGGACCAACCGATCCAGCATCTGTCTGAAGGACGGGTCTGAAACTAAATTAAAACGACAATGCGACATCCATGCCCACTTCACACAGTGATTAGCCAGGTGGGGGGTGAGAAAGTTAGTTTGAATTGCTCTCTCAAGCTCCCTTGTTTTCATTCATTACATGACTCTCAGCTCCGTAGCTTTTCATGTACACTATGAATTCCTTCCAGAGGAGAATGTCTGAGCATATGGGCCATAATCCCTGAATTTCATCCCTGTCTCCAAGAAATTACCCTTTATACACAAGCTCTCCATTTATTATAGGATTCACAAAGAGGTGCTTTTCACTGGAAGGAGCACATGGACTTTTGGATAAATGTAAGTAGACACCTTGGGCTCCATATATAATCAAAGCTCATAGTCTAAAGAGCATGACACAATAACATTAAGGAAATGTTTCAACCCTTGTGCACCCATCTATGTAGGACTATATTACGATCTTGATAATGTGCCCTTAAAATCACAATGAAATAATGTTTTGTTGGTCATGATAGCAACGCACCAATAATGCAACACGTCCATGAATGCTCAGATGGGTGCATTCAATTTTGGAACAACATGGGTTCTGTACTGGAAAATGACAGCTGTGTCGGACTGACACTAGCTAAGACACTTGCTTAGCTTGATATTTGCCTAACCTTTACCAAATGAACTTCACACAGATTAATATTTCTGTAGTCACTTCAGTTGGATATTGTTCTCCAAATATATGTTGGCAGAAAAGAAATAAGTAGCCTGTGAACATTTTACTGATGCACTCAGCTTTACCGCATCTGTGCCTAATGCAAGGAATAACAATAGATCTAAGAAGAATGTTCGACCCACGAAGGCCGAGCTGGGGCCCTCAGAGGCTTACACTTCACAGTTCTGTCATGTCATGATCAATGATATAAAAATACATATGACTTCTACTACTACGCTAAATGTGACTATATTCAGTTAATAGTGGCTTTTATACACTTATGGAATTTCCACCTATATCATGTTGTCGCAACAGCTGTGTGTAAAAGATAAGCAGTAGACATTGCTGTAATCATTTATTCCTTTCTATTATCTTCTTTTTTGCCCAGTTTCTATATAATTTCACTTAGTTCTGCTTGATTTTGCTTCAGTCGATAACACGATCCTCCTTGGTGGCGGCTGTTGAAGACTCTTTTCAGGAGGTTCTCAGCAGCATGAGTATGCAGAGGTGAACCATATTATATATCCTCTTAAGAAAGCACAGGAATCAGTCTCACATGATTGCTCCTCATAGTACCTCACGGGGAGGGAGAGAGCGCAGGTTATCCTTGCAGAAATTGCTAGCAGATATCATACAACAAGCTCTGTCATGCACAAAGATGCTGGAAAAAGTACCAAGACGATATTTCATCCCAGAGTCGCTGAAATCCCCAACACACACCCTACGAAGAGCTGCTCAGCCCCCTGCACGGGGACTGGGGGTTATTTGAACTGAAGCTTTGTACAGGGTTACAGGCAGCATTCAATCTCTAAGACCAGGGTTGGTCCGATGCCTACCACGGACTTATGGTGATCTTGGTGACTTGGCCAAACGTTGGAGCCCAGATCGAGCTGTGTCACCAGGGATAGACATATCAGAGGAGCTCAGTGAAGCTGGCAGATCATGATAGTCATCTTAGGGAGAGGGGTCCCAGTGATTAAATCCAGGCTGTTGGATCCCACCCGCTGGCACTTGACCATATACACGCGTATGCATACACACAGATAGACACACAAAGATGCATGCGTGTCCAGAGTCCCAGACCCAGGATCATTAATATTTGCACATTATAACCCTCCTCTTTTCTCACACTGCTGCCACCAGATATACCAGCTGGGCCTTCCTAGGCATTACCATAATGCTATCAGTGTGTGTGTGTGTGTGTGTGTGTGTTTCTGTGTACATCTTGCCATGTGTAGTTTCTTGTATGAGATTTGGGTGTGCTTCTCTCTATGTATTTAATGTTCACATGTGCCGTCTCTGTTCTGAACGCCTGTGCACGGTATGTGATATTTGTGCATCTCCTCTTATTCCTGCCCGTTACAGTGGGCACACATATTCAAAATGGATTGAAGGTCTAAATTGTATAATGATTTCTCGGAAAACAATAAATTGAGGTTCCAAATAAAGGCCATTATGGAAATGAGATTATGGAGCAATTGAATTAGGCTGTAATCACTGTTTCTATATGTCATTACAATGCAACTTTATACAGCATTACTCTGTGCCTAGAGCTATAAATGACAAACACTGTTTCTTTGAGGGGTATTTCAGTAAATCCACAGGGGGAGGGTTTAATACAGCTACACTCAAAGCAGCTCCACCTCCACCACTTTATTTCAAATTATTGTATGAATAGATTTTCCATGTAGGCCAATGTCTCTTGAGCAACGCAACGGCTACAGGAAGATATTAAGCAAATTTGTGCATTAGTAGTTTTAATTTTCTCACATTTAAATGTATTCTTTTGGTTGCTATTAAATGACATACAAGAGATATTTATTTGTATTAAATGTTTCTATAAAAGGTTGCTAAAAGTAATGGATTAATGGAAAATGTTGTATTATGAACCAATTAAGCACAGCAGAATTAAATAACCATGTGGCATGACATGTAATTTTGTGACTGTAGCACATACCAACCCTATGAGACAAATTGGGATATGTGAATATGGGCTATATAAATAAAATTTGATTGATAGATACCAGACATAAAGCTAGAGGATGTATTCAGAACCCAAAAGCTGATAGAATGATGAGCTAGGTCAGTGTTTTAGCCAAGCATCAGTTAGTCAGTCAATTATTCGCCCGCTCCTGGTATTTCATGATGGCCTGATACGATGATGATTTAAAACATTAATGTGATGTTCACTCACATTAATTGTTACATTCACATTAATAATATGAAAACTGATTAGTTAAGTTCAGCGGTCGCGAAACATTTGCACAACACTGTACTGTACAGCCACTGCAGAGGGGCTGAAGAGCCGCGTTCGGCTCCAGAGCCGCGGGTGGCCCACCCCTGTGTGGAACCGAATTTGTATGGTGTATTGGACGTTTTTGTGTCTGGTGTGGCAACAGTGTCCATCACTTTTAGCTGTCCTCTGGAAACACTTCCATTGTGGTTTCTCCTCTATTTGCAGCGCATTTCTCTATTTGCCGCGCGTTTCTGTAATGTGTTGTGTTGTGTTGTGAAATTGATGAAGATATTTGTTTACTTTGCTTGTGTTATGTCAACTTGCATGTGTTTTCTTAAGTTGCTGCTCGTCGAGCTCTCAGGGCCACCGTAGGATAGGCCCTGGAATCCGGTGCCAGTCAGACACGTCCGGTACCTCCCAGACCCAATCAGATTACTGTGCCTAATTTCGGTGCTTGAGCTAAATGTTAACATAACTCTGGTGGCAACACACTTACATGGCTCTGACAGCACGTAATGTTAGCCTACGGTTAGCTAGTAGCCACCTCCACACGACAAAAACAAGCTTAAAGATCGATAGTGTGGCTGTTTTTCACACGAGCGGTATTTTGACACTGGGATGTGCAGCAAATGTTTGAAAAATTCTGTGTAAAGGGAGGAATGCAAGAAAACTTAATGAGGCACAGATACACAGATACCGCTGAGACAACAGATGACGAGCTTAGAGCTGGTGTATTTTGCTGAATCACTGTAGAAACTGAAATTGTTATGCGTTAAATTATTGTAGCTGGATTAGGTTTTATTAATTTATGTTTAAATGCATTCATTTATTATGTGATTTTGTTATGTACATTTGGTAAGAGTTTTGCTCTTTTTTATATTCATATTTAAGTTAAGTACTTGCATCATGTAGGCTCCGTTAGTTATTTTAAGTATTGATTTAGCACTGGTATCAGAAAAAGAAAAAAAATACCCAACCCTACTCTTAACTTGGTGTTTTGTACTGTTGCTGTCAAAGGGGGAACGTCCATCAGCAGCATAACACTCCTCTCTAATCATTCCGCTGCTCATCAGAGTAAACTATGTGCATTCCCAGTGAACAATCACAACTATCAACCCTCATGAACAGGCCAGGTCGACCTCAGTCCTCAGCCTAGGCCCTAGGGGACACTTTGTTTGCTGGGTTTTTGCCGGTAACAGCAACTTGTCTACATGCAGGGTGGTTGACCTGGGGACAATGTTCACTGTGATACCCACCGTGAACAATCAGGTGGTACCAGTGTCCCAGGAACTCAGAAATAGCACCTTACAAGACTGCCCACCCTCCGGAACTGCAACTGAATATATTAAGAGTTTAACTGATGACATTAATCAGTCTGTCTGAAAGGACTTAAGTGTTTCTTCAGCCTGAGGAGCCAATCAGAGGCAGGACCAGCTGTGACAGTCATCCCAGAAGGTAGTCATTTTAAACTTAAGCAGTTACATTAACACTGTGTTTAACAGTGTGTCCATTAAACGTCTTTGATTGTATACACACATTAAGACCATTTAAATTCCTGTAACAGGGACAATCTTACCATTATTGCAAAATCAAATATTTTGCTCCCTGCACACACGCACACGCACACACACACACACACACACACACACACACACACACACACACACACACACACACACACACACACTAACACACACACAGAGTCCATCATCACCAGTGAGAGTCCTCTCCTCCTGTTTTCTGGGGTCCATGGGGATTTGTCAGTGCTCGTCAACCAACCGTGTCAACCGTGACAGTCGTCCAGATGTCTCCTGCTGCCACAACGATGACAGGAAGGACAGGAGGAGAGGAGGAGTGGAGGGATGGAGAGAGAGGAATATCCCTCATCTGACAAGCACTACAGTGGAATAACTGGGAGCAATCAAATTCAGAGCACACAACAACCCACGTTGACAAGCGCTAATAAAGTGTGTTCCATGCTTGTGGGACTACTGGGAATTCTCAAAGTTTGTGAGAGACTGGCCTGTTGGTCAGCGTATCTGTTGGAGCAGAACTCCTGTGTTGTTTTTCTTTGCACATTTACTTCTGTTTTATGATCCTTTCAATTGAACAAACTCTCAACAACTACCTCTGAACTATCCACAGCTCTCCTGCAAGAAACTAGTCTGTTACAATTTGTAACCTGACATTACTTTATACTAAGATGCATATTAAGAATATTTAAAAAGTGAAATAATGAGAAAGAATGGTCAGAGTGAACCTGTTTTGCATGTACGACACTAGCACTAGAACTCAAATGGAGTCAGTACGTGTGAAGGGCTTACAGGAATACTACAGTATGACGCATGATGGAGTCAAATTCTGCAGTTATGGGGTGTTTAGGAGCTGTTTTACATGTATCTCAAGTCTGCAGTGAAATTAGCAGCAATCCTTTTAACTTTTATTTAATTTTTTTTTGCAAATCTCCACACCCTGCTCATTCAAAATGTGTGAGATGATTAAAGGACCTTTTTTTAATCTATACGACTAATGCAACCTTTTAAATAAGGCAATTCAAAAAAACACAAACGAATGGTTAGAATAAATCCACCCTTGTAACAAGCTCATTTTTTCCAAGGGGTATCTAAAATTTGTAAAAACTAATTTGTACAAAAATATTGTACAAGGCCAAGATCTCCCTCTGCCCAGTGTGACGGCCTTAGGGGTGACCCTAACTTGAGTTTTCCTGTATGTTCTAGGCTTTAGGGAAATTAAGCTTAGCCCACCTGAACGTGGTGAGACTGCGAAAACAAACCTGCAAGTTGCTTTCACTCCTCCGCTGGCCTGCCGACTGACATCTTCTGTTTGTATTGTCTGTAGCCATGCACTCACTCCTCACCACTCAAACAGGCACTGCATTCATACTGACCTGCAGATACACTTAATACATTTATGTTATTTATTTAATCGAATAACTGCTGTAGTGCGGCACCCATTTGAAATTTGTTCTGACTTTGCTTTATTATTGTTCATGTGTTTGTTTCGACTATGTAAGTTTCAGGTGAAAGGGATCTATTGGGAGAAATTAATATAAAATAATCCTATCGATGTTTCACTAGTGTGTTTCATCAAAATTGTACGACTTGTTGTTTTCTTTATTTTACGATGAGCCCTTTATATTTAAATACTTTATGTTTAAATTGGCATCGGGTCCTCTCCACGGAGGCTGCAATGTTTTTACAGAACCCCAAACTGGACAAACTAAACACCTTTTGAGTTTGTGACCACTGAGGGCTACCACAGGTTCTCTTTCATGTTCGGAAGGGGAGGTTGAGGTCAGCTGCAACATTCAACTTCACCACTAGATGTCACTGAATTCTACACACTGAACCTTTAAATGTAAGTTTGCATTTATGTCAACCTTTTTCAGTGGTTTGCTAAGCAATTGAAATAATCTTCAGACGGAAAGTTTCTATTTAAGTCTATTTTAGCGTCACAAAAAACACAACTGAGGCTTTACGACAACAATGAAGACGCCTCCCACCTGTAGGGGGAGCCTGGATGTACACATGGTAATTCTTACGTTGTGCTGCTTTGATGTCCTGTGCTGCTCAACATAAATTTAAACTGACCTTATCACAAACACTGTAGTTTTAATTACCATAGAGATATGCTATTGAGTTATAACAGTGGAATATAAGGAGAGACGTTATTTTAAAGGACTCCCCATGTAACGCACAGACCATTAGCAATAGTTTAGCAATGAAGCACTTCTTCGTTTGCTTGACTACGCATTTGGCTGCACGATGCTTTGTTTACTCCAGTTGGGTGAATGTCACGTGAGCTAATTACTCCCGTTGTGAAATCTAAAAAGTTGACTTTACAATTACGAAAAACAAAAAGGTATAACCATGAAAAAGGACAATAATACCAATGCTGAACTAATTTGTTGAAGATAGCATAAATGTACTGTTGAATTTATTTAATAAAAAGGAAGAAATGTACATTATGTTTAACTGACATGCACATTATATGACAGGAACCAGAAGTTTATCCAGCCTTGATTTTTCCTGGCTTTTTCTTTATGTCGACCACGCCCATGGTCATTATTGGAGTTTTTTATTTCAAGAACTATGCTAAGCAAGTCGTTAAGTGTGTACTTTCCTGACATAGCTGCAAACAGAACATTTAAAAACAGATTTATTTGCAGCGAAAAAATGTGTGACCCTCACAGTTTCAACATCAGAGCACTACCCTGCCTCTTGTAACCACATTAAGCAAATATAGAGGGCATGGCAGGGCAGAGATCCAGCAGGCTGGTGGCCTGTGCCAGGAAGTTCTCTGTAAAGCACATGGTGAGAGCCTGCAGCACCAATCAGCCTGTACTAAGGTTGTCAATGGGCTCATTAGCGCTCATTATAGCAACCTCTTGGGCACCTGGGTGCCCTTCAGAGCTCTTAGGGCAGAGGGGTGGGGGTAGACTCTGGGTAGAATGAGGGACAAAGCAAGGAAAAACACAAGCAAAAGAGGGCAACAGCTGATATATCTTTTGTTGTTGGGAGATGAAGGTAGCAAGAAAATGAATGATAAAATGTGAGGTTAATGATGTTTGACAACTTAACTGGGAAAGTACATGCACTGTTGATATGTATCTTATCAGAATGTTTTGTATTACATTAATTCATATTTAGTGGGGTTGGTTTGTTTAGGTTTGGCTATGGTAGGATCTTATTCTTGATTTTACCCCCTGAAACACTATGAAACAAAACACAGGGAGATGGTAAATATGGCTTGCACTGGCCCTGCTACTGTTTGGTGCATGCATTCTTTTTGAGCACAAAGACCATTTTTAACTTGTGAATTTATTCATTTTAATTGGAGTGATCTTCAGTCTGTGTTTATTCACCCCAAACAGTGAATGTACTGACAGACATGATAGCTCCAGGTCATTAGCAACATGGCTAACAATGAATCTGAGTCTGACTTTGCAACTGAACAAAAAAAGATTTAACAGGAAGGTAGGTTATCCAATAATTTCATCTGCTACAAATTAAACAATTGGAGGAAGTGTTTACAGCCCTATTGCTTCCAACGATGACAGGTTTTCATGCCTCAGCGCCGTTGAGCCAGTGGCCGGAGGCATTATGTTTTCAGCTTGTACGTCCCAGTCTCATGAACGAGACATCTCAAGAATGGCATGAGGGAAATTCTTAAATTTGTTGCAAACACTCACTTGGACTCAAGGATGAACTGATTTGATTTTGGTGGTCAAAGGTCAAGTTCACAGTGACCTCAAAAAGTATGTTTTTGTTTTTCTTGAACATGATATCTTAAGTTCAGATTGAGGGAATGTCTTCAAATTTGGTACAAATATTCACTAGACCCCAACATTACCTGTTTTTGGTGGTAAAGGTCACAGTGACTTCTCAAAGCACATTTCTTGTCCTAGTGAAGGTGATATCTCTGAAACGCTTTGAGGGAATTCTCTCACATTTGGCACAAACAATCACTTGAGGTTGGATTTCATTTTGGTTGCCAAAGGTCAAGGTCCTGTATGTTTGTTAAAACAAAGTATGTTTGTTTTTCTAAAACTTGATATCTTAACATCAGCTTGAGGGAATGTGGTACAAACCTTCACTTGAACTCAAAGATGAACTGATTCGATTTTGGTGCCTGAAGGTCAAAGTCACAGTGACCTCACATCCCTGTGAATGTGATATATTAGAACTGCCAGTAGGGAATTTCATTACATCTGGGACATCTGGCCTCTTGTGATATCTCAAGGAAGCTTGAGTAAATTTCTTAAACTTGTCACTTGAACTCAAAGATAAAGCGCTTACATCACAGTGGTCAGAGGTCAAAGGGACTTTATATGAATCTCGGAAAAAAGGATGTAGAAATATATACAGGGAAACTGCACTCGCAAATATGCTTCTGAAATAAATTACCTACCTGCCTATAAACTACAGAAACAAATGCACTTGTGCTGTGCACCTGGAACCTAACGTGTCGTATATCATTATTATGGGGCCAACCCACTGTATGGGGTTATCATGTGATCATGTCTGCATTTTCAGTTTGAAGATGATCCAGGATACTGAACGTACAAAAATATTTTAAAGTCATATGGTAAATCCAGGTCAAATTATAATCCCTTGTTAATTTGTTTCATTAAATCTCTTCCAATCAGACATGGAGACAGAGATAGGAAGATGAGTTAACCCCATCCCCAGGATATTTTGTGATTATTACTGTAATACGTATTTGTATAATGACACACACTTGTGATTATTATATCCGGTCTAAGCTGTATTAAATTTAATAACATCTTTTCAAGTTCAGCATCAATAGTAACAGGTTGATCAAAGCTCACACAACCATGAAATCCCCTCAGACGGCTCCATCAATGTGACATCCATTTACCTGAACCCCCCTGCTTCTGTTTCAGTATCAAAGCTTTCATGATTATACTTACATAATACCTGAAAGCTTTTCTTTGTGGTGCTTTAGCATTGACACTTTACACCCACTTGGAAGCACAACAGTTTTTGTTAAAGTTAAAAATATTTTGATTTCTGTATGCGGAGCACAAATTACCACAGTCAGTGGAGTGACTTTTCTTTGTGCACAAAAAGGGCCTGATCTAATAAGATCCCAAATAAAGAGTGCTAAATTGCATGTGCATTATAACAGATTGCAAGTTTGGATTGAGTGCGTTTTGCAGCTGATCTACTAAAAATAATTGGGAAGATGATTACAGGTGCATGTTACATATCACAATTACACATGCAGTCAAAGTGTATGCACAGAGTTTGAAAGTACGCAAATTAAGCCACACCACATGTAGCTTGAACTGACAAAAATGCTTGTGACATATGCCGTTAAAAAAAAGGAAAATACATAAATCAAGTGACTACAAAGATACAACAAATCAAAGAGGAATAAAAAGAGGACCAAGACCAAATAATGAAAGTATCTAAATTAAGAATTAGAAATAAATTAAAGCTGTGGTATTGCTATTTACATCAGCTTTCTTATTATTGGTCTTGCTCATACAAAAGCAGGTAAACAAAATAAAGAGAATAAACTAAAATCAAGAAAAATAATTAAACTATGAAATCAAAGCCATTATGGTCTAATGAAAGATAATATGAGACCTAAATTATTACCATGTATACTAATAAATTGATATGAAATAATATTTGATTGTAATGTTCAATGTACAGGAAAGCCCTTCCTGTAATGCACCAGTCCAAGACAACCGACACGTCACACTGGCTGCTGAGATTCAAGTTTCAAGGAGTTCAAGTTTTTCTTGTACCGAGGGGCAGTATGTTCGAGCGGGTGCTGTGAAATGCTATGCTACTCTGGTAGTGTGTAAATGAGGTGAGATCTCACAGACTCATCTTTTACCAGAGGCAATGCTGCCACTGTTTCAGGGAGGATGACAAACTAGTGTGATTGCTCACTCCCACAAATGGGGAGGGCTGGAGACCCTGGTTTGCTATATTTTGATCGCCACCTCAGACACAATTTCCGACACACAAAAACATCAACCGACACACAGCAGGTACAATAACTGTCATTAACACTGTGCAGGCGTTTATTACCCTTAGTACCCTGAAATCTACCACTCTCTGTGTAACTGAGCTAAATATAACGTGAACACACAATTGTGGAAATTAATGAGTTATTCATAGAGGTAATAGTGAAATGGAAACCTTACTGTGTTCCATTGAAAGTGTAGACAATATATATACGGTGATGCCCAATATGTAAACGTATACAAAATAGATAGATTTTAATGATTGAATACTTGAGTTGAACTATATAAAAATGTATAATTACGATGAAAAGTATAACAATATTATGTAATATACATATATTAGTCTGTAGGTGCTCACTGAGCCAGCCACAGGTGTTGGAAAGTACTGAACATAAAAGATCTGACTGATGCTAAAACGTAAGAAACATCACACATTCACTATTTCCTGTTGGACTCCCTAGTTCACTGCTGCTGACATTAGAATATGTTATGAACTTTATGAACAAACCTTTTGTTGAAAGAAGATTGAAATTTTTTCAGACAGGGACAAATAATGACTTAAGTTCTGCCCTATGCGATAAATGTCCTCAAAAGTACATCTGTCAGCCGCTTTCAGGCATGGGTTAAATGCAGGGAACACACTGGTAGCAGTGCTATGATTGGTAATTCGCCATATTAACAATCACCTGTAAATATATTGAGGATGAGCCAAGTAATGATAATGGTTTGTATCAAGCAGCCAAATAGCTCAAACCAGAATAATGACTTCAGACAGCTGTGGCTGAGGAAGTGGGCCAGGCACTGAATTCCAAAATGCTCCTGATGGACAGGCTAGTGCCTTTCGTTTCAGCGTCACGGTCGTGGATGTGTGAGTGGGAGGATTGTGCGATATTGACAAATGAACAGTGATGCCGGTAACGCGCTACTTAGTAACGCGTTACTCTAATCTGACCGCTTTTTTCAGTAACGAGTAATCTAACGCGTTACTATTTCCAAACCAGTAATCAGATTAAAGTTACTTGTCCAAGTCACCTTGCGTTACTATTTCGGTATTTGTGGTTAGCCCGCTGGGCACGTCCTGCGGCTGGGGGAGCAGTCGCCCCGTCGCCCTCCTCACCACGCCGCCGGAGGCTCGGTGTGCGGCACGCCTCGACGTTTTTTTAGGGGGGGAGGTGCTCATCCGCGGTGCGGGGGCTTTCCTTATAGTATGCCGCGGGGCGGTGTCCGTCGGCGCTGCGGAAGGCGGGGACCGGTTGGAGGGGACCGGGTACGACGGTCGGCGACAGCGACTCTGGACGTGTGTCGGGCTCTTCTCGCGGATCACCTCAGCTACAGCGCCCGTTAGGGGAACTCTCCGTTCGCGCGGGGGGGGGGGGGGGGGGGGGGGCTCCGGCGGTGTCTAATAAAGTTAGTGTTGGCCAAACCGGTTGTCATTTTTATGTTGAGGCGGCGGGGGTGTTGTCGGCAGCTGCTGAATGTAACTAATAAAGTAACTTGTAATCTAACTTAGTTACTTTTAAAATCAAGTAACTTGTAATCTAACTTAGTTACTTTTAAAATCAAGTAACTTGTAAAGTAACTAACTTTTTCAAAGTAACTATGGCAACACTGCAAATGAATAGATATTTTCTGGGATTTAGCTGATAACGATAAGACGATATTTGGCAATCCTTTAAAAGTGTTCGTAAAAAGTCTGGTACAATACTAGGTTGCTCTTGTTAAGTTAGGATATTAACTGTTGCTTACTAATGATAGTAGTGAAAACTTAAAGGAAAACAGGACTTATTTACTTCTTATTCAATACAAAAAAGTAAAGCATTTCAAACAGACACTTTCCCTTAATGTAAACAAGACATGAATCCAACAGAAATAAAACACTCATAAGTGAACATTAGAATCTGGATAAATATTCACTGCTATAAGGTATTACTTTGTGTGCAGGGAGATTCACGTTTGCCTCAAGTTGCGTGACAAAAACACCAGCCTGTCTACAGCATCTGACTTTAGAGCAGGACGGTTACATGTTACAACATTTCCTCCGGTGCTGAGAGCCTTCTCAGAAGGGGCGCTTGAGGCAGGTACTTTTTCGCAAGTTTCCCCAGTTAGGGGAAATTTACTTCATGTGTTGGCACCATGTCTTCGCGATGCAATGGTGACAGCGTTGTGTTATGTCCTGCCATCGGTTGCTCTTCTTGTCGTAAAGCCCTTTTTTTGCAGAAGGATTCTGCTAAAGTTTGCAGAGTGTGTTATTGTGCCGCTACCTTGGCTGGTTTTGACCTATCATGCTAAGCTGACTCCGGAAGCTTTTCATATTCTGTGCGGAGGTCAGTACGAAGATGGAGAAACAAGTTGGTTGTCGATCAATCTTTAACTGCAACCGATTCCCGACACAGTGTCACTCCTGTTTAATCTTAAATGTCAGTACAGGTGAACTTCAATGACAACGCAACAGTCGGTGTGGGTCAAAGTGCCATAACAGGCTGGTTTATTAAAAAGTTAATTAAAACTTGCTACAGTGGTGTGGCGCACCCGTCAGCAGGCTGGTGCACTGGAAGTATGCTATTGTGAGTAACAAAAGCTTTACACACATTAAACCCTTTTCCCCAACAGAAAACACACCAAAACTACTACCAGTACCACAGCAAACCACAGATGATAACCACAAATCAACAAGTGAACTTCCACTGCACCAGCCGCTCCTGTGAATGGGGACCAACAACAACCACAGCACTAAAAAAGACAAGAAGGCAGATTAACACCATGCTTAAGATACAGGAAATAAAATATTAAATAAATATTAAATAAGCGGCAACGAGGACTTTGCCTGTAAAATAAACACAGGACATGTTATTTTCAGTCTTATCGTCTGACACAGTTAAAAAGTAACATACATGCTCAAACCTGCACTGCAACGTATTCTGGAACGTTATGACCCTTTAAAAAATAAATAAAAATAGTAAAACCTCAACAAATTCAATATTTACATTCAAAATCCAATACCGTGAGCTTGCATATCGTCAAAACTAAAATAAAGATATGATCGTCGACGATAAATATCACACACCCTAGTGACTGTTTGTAATTGTGTGTGAATGGGTGGAAGTGTTTTTGTCAATTAGGGCAGAAACATGCTATAAAGACTGAGTGCATGTACCTGAGGACCTCGAAACTATGACTCACTTATTATATAAGTGTGTTCAACCAGCTTACCACAGATATTAATTCAAATTGATCAGTTATTAAATATCCTGGATCTTAGCCTCTGGCTCATAATAGAAGTGGGTGACAGGGAGTCCTGCTTCACCTAAAACCTGGCATTTCTCATTGGCCCAAGCACCTTCACCAGCAGACCTGTCATCCAATACCAACCAATGGATTTCCCTGATCCCAGAGTTCCCACCTCTCTCTCGTGTAACATCAGAGGTCCAACTCAGTGTCTTGTAGCCATGCCCTTGTCTCTGGTCCCACGTCAAAGAGGCCGGCTTCCGAGGGTGGTCTGTGTAGGGGGCAGGTGGTCATAATATGTTCGACAGTCTGTTCAGGGGCACCACACTCGCATGCAGCGCTGTCTGCCAGGCCCCACTTCTTCATTGAAGATTTGAACCGACCGACCCCAGTACGCAGACGGTTCAGCAGAGTCCATTGCCGGCGTGGAAGAAGGTCTCCTGTGGCTCCATCTCCTGGATCCAAGATGTAGTGGTGGATTTGGGTTGGCCCAGCCCTCTCCCACTCCTGTTTCCAGGCTGCCGCCAGCCATCCATCTTTGGACAGGTCCTCAGTGGTGGACCGGAGCAACTCTTGTGCCGCCTTGTTGTAAGGGTGGCGGTACTTGAGTCTGCTCAGAGGAGCTGCTGTCTCTGTGGTGTCATGGAGGATGTGCCAGTCATGCTTCCGTGCTTTCCTTGCCAGGACGAGAGTGGCAGCCTCTCGTCGTAGGCCAGCCGGTGCGATTCCTGCTAGGACTGGCAGCAGGACGATTGGGGTAGGCTTCAGGCATCCAGTGATGATCCGGAGGGCGTTGTTGATAGCCACATCCACCATTTTCGTGTGTGGACTTCTGCTCCATACTGGGGCACAGTACTCCGCTCTGCTGAAAAGACCAGGGCTTGGGTGGATACCCGTAGTGTCTTGGCAGTGGCTCCCCAGGTTGTGCCAGCGAGGTGACGGATCAGTGCGACCCTTGATATTGTCTTTGCCCGGACATCTTCGAGATGTTGTTTGAAGGTCATTGTCCGGTCCAGACGCACACCAAGGTATTTAGGCGCTTGCTGGGACTCCAGGCGCTTGTGGTCGGTGTATACCTCCAGTGCCCTCTTGGCGTCTCGGTTGCAGAGATGGTATGCTGCTGTAACAGTCTTGCCGGTGCTGAGTTGCAGGCGCCACTTTCGTAGGTAGGCTACTAGGACGACCATGTCTTGGTTGAGACCGTCTTCCATTGCCTTCCATGTGGGTCTTCTCAGCATGATTGCGAGATCGTCTGCGTAGCCGTACTTTCTGGATGCTGTGTCTGGTAGATCATAGATGTAAATATTAAACAGCATCGGAGAAAGGACCGAGCCCTGTGGGACACCGTTCCGTAGTCTTCTTAGCCTACTGCGCTGGCCATCGCTGGTCTGTAGGACAAAACTGCGGTTAGACAACGTCTCCATGATGAATTTCACCATGTGTCAATCGGTTATTGTCCTCAGCAGTCCGCGGTGCCAGACGGTATCGTACGCCGCGGTCAAGTCCAGGTACACTACCCCAGCTTTCTCATTATCCTGGAAGCTGTCCTCGATGTCTTGAGACAGAAGTGTAACCTGGTCCACTGTGGACCTACCGCGACGGAAACCGGCCTGTTCCTGTGGAAGCTGTGGGTCAATCACTGGCTCAATGCGGCAGTGGATCATTCTTTCCAGGATTTTAAATGGAACACAGAGCAGCGATATGGGTCGGTATGCCTTGGGGTCTTCCGCAGGTTTGTTTGGCTTTGGCAGGGCGATTACAGAAGCACGGCGCCAGATCTTGGGCAGCTTGCATCTCTGGTAGCAGGATGAGAAGAATGCACAGAGCCAGCTGGATGTTATTGTGCTCTGGTGCATAACAAACTCTGGGTGGATGTTGTCACGTCCTGGAGCTTTGCCTGGCTTGAGCTTGCTCATGGCCTTACTGAGTTCGTCTGCTGTGAATTCTCCTGAGAGGTTGGAATCCGCACTGGCCACCCTGGAGAGGGAAGTCACCTCCTGTGTTATCAGACGGGCAACATCTTTGTCTGCGTCTGGGAAGCGACCGTTTTTCAGGAGCTCGGACACGATGGCATCTGCTGTGACTGGGCAGCTTGGGGGCTTTGTGCATCTGCCTGTTAGCCGGTTGATGGTTTGCCACGCCTTCCGACTAGAGTGGGTAAAGTCAATTGACTCAACAACTTCAGTCCATCTGTCTCTGCGTGTGGTGTCCAGTCTCTGAAGCAGTGCTTCTGCAGTCGCATCCACATCTTCCCTGGAGATAGCCCTCTGGTGGGTGCTCAGGAGGCGGCTGCACTCCTCGTCCCAGCCAGGGATGTAGTTCCTGTTGTAGCCGCGTGGGATGGTCTTTTTTGCCGCTCCTAGGAGGACCTTACAGTAGGCTTCATAGGCGGTGTCCACGTTGGCTGCATCAGGTTCTGGCAGACTAGCAATCCTTCTTTCTGTCTCCTGAGCAAATGACTCCCAGTTGGCCTTTCGAAAGTTCCATCTTTTGACAGGTTTCCCTGGTACCGGTTGCACCAGTGATGGGACTTTAATGATGGACGGTCATTGGTGTGAGCGGGGAAACCTGTCTAGGACGCGTCTCTCCGGTTTCGGGTCATTGCTCCGGCACACAGCGAAGGCCAGGTCCGGGTTGGTAGAGGTGTTCCAGCGTGCAGAGAAGAAGCTTGGCGGCTCCTTGGGGTCGTACAGTAGCAGGGCATCGGTGTTGGAGGCCCATTCACTCAGCGCCACTCCGTTTGATGTTGTGTAGTTGTAACCCCAGTCTGTGTGTTGACAGTTGAAGTCACCTGCGTAGATGGCGGGGGCAGTTATGGGCGGGAGTGACGTAGCAGACAGCTCTGATGGTGGGGGCTTATATACGTTGATGACTGAAGTTTCCTGGATTTTAGTAACCAGCAACTCGATGTTGGAGCCTGGTGGGGATTGGCTAGTGGCTGACCAGGTTAGTTCAGTCCTCACGAAGGTTGCCACTCCGTGCTGCTTGCTGTGAATGGACCCAGCGAGATGGAAACCTGGCATCTTGAGGATGTTATTGTTAGTGCAGTGTGTCTCCTGCAGGAGTACAGCCGCTGCCCCATTGGAATCAGCCAGGTGACGTACGATTTCGAGTTTGGCGGTGGTGAGGCCCTCGACGTTGAGTTGGAGCACTGGAAGACCACGGTTTTCGACGGTCGGGATGACCGTGCGTCCTGAGTGGGGCGCTTCTCCGTTCCTTGGCCTGCCAGCTCTTTGTTTGGTTGGCGACATTCGTTTCACAAGTTGGTCACAGGGAAGGCCGCGTGAAGGCTGTAGTCTTCTTCCCTTGTCGTCTTCTTCCCACCAAAACACTGTGACACACTGTTTTTTTTTTTGTAGTTTTTGGACAATAATAGAGCTCTAATTTCAATATTATGAGTTGTCATCTTTCATTTTTCGTAATTTGATTATGGGATATGCACCATGTACGCATTATATCGAGTACAATATTCAAGGTACTAAAATTAGATATTGACTCAGGGCCCCATCTGCAAACAATAGGACAACTTCAGCTTTTAATTGTGCTTCTGTGGTGCATTTCACCAAATGATGGTTAGTCCAGCTTTGCCCAACAGCTGTTGCAGACACCACCACCGTCCTCCTCTCTGGAGAGGTCCTGGCTTTGAGTGGAACAGCAAAGAGTTCTGAGTAAGAGTTTTGAATTTATACACATTTATACATGTGGAGGATCTATCAAAACACCATGCTAATTCAGTCTAACACAATGGTCCTACAACAAATCCTCCATTATAACATTCAGTTTATATTAAAACAGTTTTAGGGAATTGTTGATTTACCTCATGATCATTTTGGAGGATGTAGTTTGTGGGGCTGTTGAACAGTTTTGTGTTTCTGTTATTTAGCCTCCCTCATTGATATAAACTAGGCACTGCCTGTTCTAAACCTGCCTGTTTGGAATGGGCTGTTTTCTGTGTTATTGCTCCAGAGCTACTTCAGACTTATTCCTTGTCATTACTGGGTCCTCCTCAAACAGTTACTGACACTTTTTTATTGTTTGTGTGAGAGACGTTCTGTACAGAGCTTTTCATAAGCAGTCTATGGTGCAGTGCTCGTCGTCATTGAGTTCATCCTACCTGATTTATCTGCAATGAAGATTTTATGAGGAGGATTTTTAAAATTGCTGTTCAAGTGTGAATACGTTTAAATGATTTACGTAACTGCACTTATTTCTTCATAACCTACATGTTGGCTTGTTTTTGCTAAGCAATTGATAAAAAATTTCCAAATTAAAGCTTTGTAATACACATCTCCATATAAAGCATTGCAGCAACAAAAGGTATGTGGTGCTTTTAAAGAGGAGGTGATTCGTTTTTAATGTTCTTGCCATGACGGAGATCAGCACCCACAACCCCCATGAAAGTCATTATCAGTTATCTGACAGTAATTTTGACCCACGTTTTGACCCAGTTGCTGACCACTACTGCAGTTTATCCAAGTATGTAAAAGAAGCCTCTACCGGACATGTCATGTGTCCAAATCACACCAAATTTGGGACTTTAAAAATACCCATGCCAAGAGTGAAGCTGATAAGATGGAAAGTTTGCGAGATATGTGTTCCAAATACCAACAGGGAGACATTTGTGGAATAAGTAGGTAGATGCTTTCAAACTGATGCTTCCATAATAACTCAAGTTAAATCAACACCTCAAAAATAAAATACTTTTATCTGAATAATGTGGTAAAACAGTAGAGCAGGGTTAAAGGTAGAATGAGTTGGTTTCCTTGGGGAAAACAGGAGACTTACAAAACAGTGCTGAAGAAGTGTAATGTAGGCAAGTAGGACAATGTCCCTTTAAAAGCAGCAAGGGGAGGAAGAGGTGTGGGACATAAAGTTTTGCACAGGACGAGTATAGATCTACAAAGATATGAGGCAGTGATATAACAGGGTGAGGGTTTAAAGCAGTGTAAAGGCAGCGCAGTGGAACACAATCCAAGAGGCCCTTTGGTCTCTTTGCAACGTGATACTGTTGGTTCATTTAGAAAAAAGGCACTTCAATTGAGTGAGTGTATTGAGTGGGTGCATGAATTTGATTTAATTCCAAACAGCATTTCTAAGACATATTCTACTCAGGTGTCATAAAATTAGACGAGATACAGTTAACAGTCCTCGTCCTTCTGATACAACGTCCTGGGCAGAGAAAAGTGGTTAGAACACTGGTGCTAAAAATGAGGCCACCAGGAAGAATACGTACATTAAAGCCAGCGGTTCACAATATTTGCTTTTCACACAAACACACACATCCGACACTACAACCCCCCCCGTCTCTTTTTCTGTACCTCAAATACCATCATAAATGTTTCAGAGCCAACAGCACGATATGGAAACAAAAAAGGATAAATACTCAACTCCCTGCAATGGGAACAAGGCCCCAAAATATGTTTTGGAAACACAATCAGCATCACAGCAGCTCTGTGTGTCTGTTTACATTCTGGCCTGTACCATCACTCCACTCTCCTCCTACAAACAATAGGACAGAGGGAAGGAGGAGAGATATAATAACAAAAAAAAGGAGGGAATATCTTTTGCATATTATTTTAAGTAACTGTTCAAATTTCATTTCAGAATGGTAATCCACAAAACAAATATGTAGCGGCATATCTTAAAAAGGGAGGCCCCGCTCGCTTCAATTTCCTATTGTGGTGTTTGGCGTGTGTTTGCTCTTTGTGTCTGTTTGAATTGATTTGCACAGCTCGGCAGACAAGGGCTGAATGCTCAGACCAAGAATCCATAATTTCATATGATCTGATAGTTCTGCAGTATTAGATTGATTTTCCCCCCCCGTCTCCCTCTCTTTGGTGTTGATGTTAACAAACAAGCGGTGGTACCTGCGCTCATGGATCCAAAGGAGAGCAAAGAGAGGCATTTTGTCCAGGCTAAGGTGATAATGTGGAGATGGGGACATGTTTGTTTGAGGAAGGGGATATGTTTATAATGTGTTGTTTTCTGAGGAGGTACTTCCCGTCTAGCCTATTTAGCTGGAGGGCTGTGGTGTCTGCAGCCACATAATACCCAGGACTGGAGACTTAACACGCTGCTTATCTGCAGCTGTAAGGGTCGGCACGCAATGCCCATAAAACTATACCTGCACATGTTCAAGTGCAGTAGTCCTGGTGCCTCACAGCAGATGAATAGATCAGATATTGGTTCATAAGCCAATCATCCACGTTATAGGTCTGTAACACCTTTGGAGGGAAGAGGTAAAATATTGGTCATACAGTATATTAAAGGATGTTTTTTTATAAATCCAGACTGTATTAAACAGGGTATATAGTGTGCAATTTTAGGTCATCTTTTACCTGATTTATTTACTATTTTAATAATGAGACACATGGCCGGATTTGAGCTTCATGGCACATTGTTTGTCATGAAGTATAACGGTGATAGTGAGGAGCAAACAGATTCACCTGATGGTCTATTTACTGACTTGTCCAAAACGTTGGTCAGGTGTCCTTATGCACTTGATTCCCCAAACTCATGCTTTTTTACTGCACCTGGGCAAAATGAGAAAATAGAGAGTGAAACCAAGACCTGACAACACGACATGTGATATGATACCATTGATGCCAAGCTGGTTGAACTGTGGTAACAGCACCCCTACTTTGTGATCTTTCTTCCTGAGTCTATATTACAGCAAATTACCAGGCAGAAATATCCGTTGTTTAGCACCATGAACGGCACATGTGAACAAGACAGTTTGTTTCTCCCTTGTTTGCATAGTGAAAGCATAGTGATTTTCCTCTTCTTTTACAATAGCCAGATCTGTCCATGGGACGACGGGCTTGCTCAGTGAGTACCTACAGAAATTCAGTTTGACACAATAGCCATTGTACTCTGTGGCATAAAATTGCAGGATTCATAACAGACCTTTGGGAGACTCACCCAAACCTGTCATGTGAATATGTATATTCCCAAAAGAAAGAAAGAGAACAGTGAGTCAGACCTTAACTGTATAGACCCAAGGAACAGTAAACCTGATCCAAAAAAATGACTCCAACCAACATAAAAACATGAAAGATCTTCCTGCACTTCCAAGTTCACACTCTCAGTTTCTCCCCCAAAACACTTTTTCTTTTTCTTCTGCAGCGATTATGACACATGACATGATTAGAGCTGACAGTGAGTCTACTTGGTTCCACTCACATATATTAACTCACAGACCTGAGAGCTATGGAAATAGCTGGTTGGGACACGAGTCCTGGATTGAAGTTTCAATTGAGGAACTACTGGAAGTGGACCCATAAAGAAATCTACATCAGAGGAGGGTACGGTCATGTAAACGACTTATTTGTGTGGATTTATAAATATGAAACTTTAAAACATTTGAATTGCTGACCATTTCGGCCAGAGGTCCGTGGCAGAAGAGATATTGAATCTCAATGGGACCTTCCTTGTTAATAAGGAATTAATAAATAAATAGCATATACTGAATGTATTTTTTTTTTCTTTCAATGAAATATATTTTAGTTTAAAATATATTTTAGTCCTTTTTGATTTCCCCACTCACCTTGAATCGCCCTTTGACACATGAATAAAGTAGGCCTATTCATGTGCTCAATCAGGAATCTCAATATATATGTATAGTTAGTTACATGCCGTGATGAAAATGGTACGATGCAGTCAAGTGGCGTTTTACCGCGGGAAATAGAAAGACTAAGATCTCTTATAGCTCTGACAAACGGAGCCTTATCAAGAAAACTGAACAGCAGGGAAAATGCATGTTGCATGATTTATATGAGGCAAAACAGGAATAAAACATATTTACACTGTGCACTGAAACAAATGAGGTTTCATTCTATATCGGGAAAATCAATACAATAACAGGCTCTGTGCGCCACGCAGCCTGTGTGCATGCTTAATGAGCGCTACCCCCTCGCAGTGTTAAGCAGAGGATACAGCCTGCAAAGTTACAGACCCTGATATCAAGAACCTTTTTTTTCCTCTTTTGAAACTCCAATCTCAAGCCTCTCGTTTGGGATTTGGTTTGAAGAGTGGGGTGTTAAGTACTAAAACCACAGTTCAGAAGAGGCTTATGTTAAAAGAGTCATCCTGAGACACTCACCCACCGCCTTAAAACGAGGTGGAGAGACAGAGAACTGTGATGCTATCACCGCCCTTAAATCCTGCACGCCCCCCCACCAATCCATCCCCACCTGCCGTCAACTTGCACGCTCCTGTCACAGACTTACAAAAATACTTAGCTCCTGCTACCCGGGCAGGCAAACACCTCGGAGGGAAGGCAGGTGTGTAGATCTTCTTGAGGAGAGATGGAAAGAGAGAGAGAGAGAGAGAGAGAGGGAGAGGGGAGAGGGGAGAGACAATCAGAGAGTTTGGCTTTAAGGCTGAGAAAGAAAGTAAGTCAACGATGGAGAGAGAGAGAGAGAGAGCGAGAGAGATGGGGATAGAAAAGTGCGATTGGCTTGAAATGCGGTAATATCCTCTGAGCATTCTCCTATCAGTGGGGCGACAAAGCGGAGTGAAGCCCAGGTATTAGCCTTCCCTCTTTTCCTGTTTCGCTCACTCTTCCTCTCATTCCTCTCCTGCCACGTACCTCCTCTACCTGCCGCCGTCTATTTTAAGCCATTCCTTGAACACAGCATGTCAAACAAGCCTGAAATCCCTGCTAATACTAGTTACCCCTGAAACACTGATCTTACTGTTTGGCTTTTAGCTTAGACAAGTTCTCGCCTTCTCCCCCCCCTCCCCCCTGCCTTTCGTGAGGGAAAAAGTTAAGGAGGAAAAAAAAAGTGTGTTTTGACATTGCCTTTACATTTTGAGCTCATTAAATCCAGGGATCTGTCTCACTTCTACCTGGATTTTTTTAATTCTCCGAGATAAGCCAAATTAATGTGAACTCGCCAGGGCTGTTATCCAAAGCCCTGCGTTCCATCTCCCTCTCGCTCACACTCGCTCTCAAAGTTATCATTGGGCCCATGATAGCCTTTAAACAAGCAAGGTGAAGTGTTTTAATTAAAACTAGCTGCGTTTCATGGGAAAAAGGAAAGGGAAACGAAGAGGGGAAAGACTTCATAATTTATCCTACCAAAGGGCTTTCTCAATGGTGGCTAAAGGAGCAAACCCTCTCTTAAGTAGAGGCATAAAAGATGGCCACTTTAAAGAGACGCAGGGCTTCCCGTGCATGGAGCACACACCTTGGAGACGACAATGAAAGCCTTTTGATGTATGACTGCTCATAGGACAGAGCGCTCTCATATGACTGGTCTCACTCTTAAAAGTAGTGACACAAAATCAAGATTCATAATGGGGCTGTGTGCTTGTTAAGTGCAACGTTGCACTTAACATCAGGGAGAAACGCCCTATGAAACCATATAAATCAATCACTTATATTGCACTAAACTTTATGCAATATACCCTCAGGTTTGATTGCTTCTACAATGCACATTTACATACTGTCCGCACAAACAGACACACAGATAGCAGCATGTACACACATGCAGTACACGTAGAAATGATCTCTCTCTCAGACACAAACACGCACGCGCACACACACACACACAGAGTCATAAGAAAACTATCGAGTGTATTTCTTCTTGCCAGTGATTTTTTTCCCTGAGTCAAAGATAATACAATTCCCTTTTTCTTATTTCCTTACAATACATCTTTCAGTTCTGCCTTTTGCATGCATGAAATTCATTTTCTAATGGAAATATTTGTTTTGTAAATCAAATATGCATTATGCACAGAATGCAAAGCGCAAATTAAATTATGTTAATGAAATGAAAGAGATATGAAATGCATATTTCATGGACAAAACATAACCCTGCCGAACAGCCATTTCTTGATAAAATCTTTAAACACAATCTCTTTCGAAGAAAGACATATTGCCATAGCAGATAGCACCTCATTAAAATGGTCTCTTTTAATATCAGTGCTTAGTATATATGGGATTGTAAATAACCACTGGGGAAGACGAACCAATAATGAAATACTGTCTTTAATAGCTTGCCATTGATGTCAGCATAAAAAGTCTACTAGAGGAATATTGGAAATTGGGTGTGCACACACATACAGTCAAAAGCTGTAAATGATTGCATATTTAAATAGAGCTGACTAAGGAAAAGATGATATAGATATTAGTAATAGGCAGAAAATTATGCTGACCTTACATAATTCCACAAAAAAAAAGCCCAGACTGTTTTAAATTTTATATTGGTTACACTTAATGAATAATAGATTCTGTAGCTGTTGTTGTGCAGCCCATGATGTTAATAAAAGCCTAAGAATAGGAGCCCTCCTCTGCCTGGTCGACTAGCAAATGAACTAGACTGGCTTTTCAGCAGAAATAAATACAGCAATAAATACAAAAGGACCGGGACGGGGTGCTGTCTGTGGGGGGGGGGGGGCAAAGAAGATGTGAGAAAACAGGAGAACGCTGGGGTGGGGTGGGGGGGAAGAGAGATACAGTGACAGATAGAGGCAGGAAGGTGAAAATAGAGGAAACTATGGAGAAGAAGGCAGCGGAGAACAACAGGAAAACAGTGGGGACCTGGCTGTGGCCTGGTGGAGCGTTGATGACACGTGTTAATGGACATTACCTGGTTCATACACACTTTTAAATGCACATTAAAAGGTAGGTTTGGTAGTTGGTTTCAGAAACACTTTGTATCTTTTAGTCACCAAAACATAAAGTCATTTGAGGAGTCTGTAGCCCTCACAGGACTGTTAAACCCGGAGAGACAAACACTGTTGAAGCCGAGACATTAGCCAGAAGTTAGTGAGAGAGTCATGGAATAGTTGGCTTCCAGCCAGTGCACATTCATGTGTTTTAGGGGCTTTGATGTAAAGGCTGATGGGAGGTTGTGGGACGTATCAGTTGTATTTTAAAAGTTTAGCCTGCTCTTGCTAGCTTTTCAAATATTACCAACCCTAGCTCAATTCAGAGACACATTTGAACACCGACTGCGTCACAGCAGCATGACTAGGCTGTCCCATTTTGAAAACTCTGACAAATGTGTCCTTCCATTCCTGAGAAGCAAAGGCTTCAATAGGTGGATCCTTCATGGTCCAGCCCCTCCCAGGATTCGTTCTGCTTCAGTGACGAACCGTGCAACTGTTGAGACGTCCAATGATTGAGTATCACACTTCAACCCAAACGAACAGCTAATGGTAGACATAAAAAAAAAAAAAAGGGTCATTAAAATGTTCTTATTGTGTCCAACTTCAGCCTTGTTGTCAGGCATCAGCAATAAGTGGGGGATGAGCTGGTGACACTTATCAAGGAGAGTGTGGTGTTTGTGTTTTGTATTTCTAGTTTGTTGCTGTCGTCTCCTGCTTTTCTGTGTTTTCCCTGTGTGTTGTGTGTGGCAGGGGGCGTGGCTGGCTGGTGACTGCAGCAGGACGAGACACACCTGCCTCCAATTCTACTAATCATCACTGCCATATAAGCCTGGTCATCTCGTCACTGCGACGCCAGATTATTCCGTCGTCGATGGTAGAAAGTCACAGCCGGAATGCGTTACTCGTTGCGTCTCCTGGATTTATGCTAACCTACTCTGCTCTTCACTCCAGGACGCTTGTGTGCCTCACTGCGCAGCCCTTCGTCCTCCAACCAGCCAGGACCTTCTAGCCAGCCAGCACCCTGCCTCTCCAGCCTTATCCAGCCTCGTCAGCAATAAACTTTGTTCCATCTCCATCAAACTACCACTCCGTGTCTGCTTTGGGGTCCGACCTTTAACTTAAACCCTAACAGAATAATCTGGCCAAGAAATGGACCCCGCAGACGCGGAGAAATTCAGACTGGCTTTTTTCTCTCAAGAACAGCGAGTGGGGCAGTACGAGACAGCTTTAACAGAGGTAAAGGGGACACTCGACAAACTGACCTCCACCGTGGCTCAGATCGGCGCCCAAATGGACCAGTTTTCATCTCACCTCGGCACTCTGACGGCTCCTTCTCCCGCTCCAGCTCCGGTTCTGGATCCTGTTCCACCACCTCCTGCGGTCTCTCCGGCCACTCAGCCCAGGGAACCCTTCATTCCTACACCGGATCGATTTACGGGTCAGTCAGGGTCAGCTAGAGAATTTATTTTCCAGTGTAGCCTCGTTTTTGGGCAGCAGCCCCTGACTTACGCTACAGACAGGTCGCGGATAGCGTTTGTGATGAGTCTCCTATCTGAGAAAGCCGCGGCTTGGGCTGTAGCACTCTCCTTTAATAATTCCCCGGTTTGTTTTTCGTTTTCCTCCTTCTCTGAGGAGTTCCTCAAGGTGTTCGATCATCCGCTCCGCAGTAAAGAGGCGAGTAGCCGGCTCCTGTCGCTGCGGCAGGGAGCAGACTCCGTAGCTAAACACTCCGTTAACTTCAGGATTTTAGCTATAGAAAGTGGATGGGATGAGAGAGCGCTGCAGGGTGTGTTTCTACGACGGTTACGAGAGGAGCTGAGAGACGAATTGGCCGCTCGGGATGAGACTTCCTCATTGGACGAGCTTATTTCTTTAGCTATTCGGTTAGATACTCTTCTCCATGAGCGGCGCAGGGAGAGATTAGGGAGAGTCAGCCACCCACCTCCCGTGACTCGGACAATGAGTCCTTCGCAGTGGGGGCTTGCGCCCTCCCCTTCTACCTCGTGTGGTCCCGACTGGATGCCTCCCCGGACCGCTCCTTCTTCATCCGGTGCCGGTGAACCCATGCAGCTCGGACGGACGAGACTCACTCCACGGGAGCGTCAACGTCGCCAGCGCCAGGGTCTCTGCCTCTACTGCGGGCAGGAGGGACATCTTCAGATGCACTGCCCGCTTCTGTCAAAAGGGGGTGCTCACCAATCACTGGAGGAGCGTTGGTGAGCCAGACCTCTGTTTGTTCGTCTCCTTCACGCTTGACTATTAAAGGAACTGTTTCATGGGATCAGTCCTCCCGTTCCCTGTCCATTTTAGTGGACTCAGGGGCCGATGACAATTTTATTGACTCCAGTTTTGCAGCTCAGGCAAAGATTCCCTGCCAGCGTCTGTCTCACCCTAAGAGGGTTTTTGCGTTAGATGGCAGGCTGTTAGCTCAGGTCACCCACCGAGCTCTTATCCGGTAACCACCGAGAATTTTTTTTTTTTTTTTTGATTCCCTCTCCGGCTTCCCCAGTTGTGCTAGGACTCCCATGGTTAAAGCTACATAACCCACACATTGACTGGACCACCGTCTCCATTTTCAACTGGAGTCTTTTTTGTCATTCGCATTGTTTGCATTCCGCTATTCCGTCAACCGTATCTTCCACACAGTCACCTCCCAGGCCAGTGGACATCAGCTCTGTGCCCCCGGCTTATCATCACCTCCGGGAGGTGTTCAGCAAGGACCGCGCCCTTTCTCTTCCCCCTCACAGACCCTATGACTGCGCCATTGAGCTAATTTCAGACGCTACTTATCCGTCCAGTAAATTATATAATTTGTCTAAGCCGGAAAGAGTGGCCATGGAAGCCTATATTACTGACTCTTTGGCCACTGGACTTATTCGACCTTTGTCTTCTCCGTTAGGGGCGGGGTTTTTTTTTGTTGAGAAGAAGGACAAGTCGCTTCGCCCTTGTATTGACTTTCGGGGCTTGAATGACATCACCATTAAGAACAAATACCCCCTCCCGCTTATTGACTCAGCGTTCGGGCCACTTCACAAAGCTACTATCTTCACGAAGTTGGATCTCCGAAATGCTTATCACCTGGTGAGGATCAAGGAGGGGGATGAGTGGAAGACGGGATTTAACACCCCTCTGGGACATTTTGAATACTTGGTGATGCCGTTCGGCCTCACAAATGTACCTGCAGTATTCCAGACTCTGATTAATGACATTTTGAGAGACATGTTGAACTGTTTTGTGTTTGTTTATTTAGACAATATTTAATTTTCTCCCGTAATCTCCAGGAGCATGAGCAACACGTTTATTTAGTTCTTAAGAGACTCCTGGAGAATCTTTTGTATGTTAAAGCGGAGAAATGTGAGTTCCATGTGTCTTCTGTCAGTTTTTTGGGTTTTATTGTGGAGAAAGGGCAGATCAGATCCGACCCTGCCAAGGTCATGGCAGTGGCCGACTGGCCCACTCCCACATCAAGAAAGCAATTGCAGAGGTTTCTCGGGTTTGCTAATTTCTACCGTAGGTTTATCCGGGACTATAGCAGTGTTGCCACACCTCTTACGCAGCTAACCTCTGTTAAGATTCCGTTTGTATGGTCACCGGCGGCCGAGGCTGCATTTTCTAGGTTGAAATTATTGTTTTCTTCTGCTCCTGTTCTTATTCACCCTGACCCCGCGTTGCAGTTTGTTGTTGAGGTGGACGCCTCAGACTCCGGGGTGGGGGCCGTGCTTTCTCAGCGCTCCCCTGTTGACCAGAAGCAGCACCCATGTGCCTTTTTCTCCCGCCAGCTCTCCCCAGCAGAAAAGAACTACGACGTGGGGAACAGGGAGCTGCTGGCGGTCGTCCTGGCTCTGCAGGAGTGGCGGCACTTGCTGGAGGGATCCACGCATCCGTTTATTGTTTGGTCGGACCACAAGAATCTCTCTTACCTTCGTTCAGCTCGGAGGCTCAACTCTCGCCAGGCCCGGTGGGCGTTGTTCCTGGGTCGGTTTCAGTTCACACTCACCTACCGCCCAGGTTCCAAGAACATTAAGCCGGACGCACTGTCACGTCAGTTTGCTCCTCCTGTGGAGGATACCGCAGGAAGCACCATTCTTCCATCAGCCTGTGTGGTAGGAGCAGCTGGGTGGGAGATCGAGGGTGTGGTCCAGGGGGCTCAGAGGGATCAGCCGGTTCCCCAGGGATGCCCTCCTGGCAGGTTGTTTGTGCCTGAGGTCGTGAGGTCTCCGGTGCTGCAGTGGGGACACGCCTCCCGGATTGCCTGCCATCCCGGTTTTCGCAGGACACTGTTCCTTCTTCAGCAACGGTTCTGGTGGCCTTCCATGGCGGCGGACACCAAGGAATTCGTCGCGGCCTGTTCTGTCTGCGCCAGGAGCAAGGCTTCTCATCAAGCCCCTGCCGGATTGCTGCGTCCCCTGCCTGTCCCTCATCGCCCGTGGTCACATGTTGCAGTCGACTTCGTCACTGGCCTTCCTCCCTCGGAAGGTAACACCGTCATACTCACCGTGGTGGACCGGTTTTCCAAAGCGGCCCACTTCATCCCTCTGTCGAAGCTACCTTCCGCTCTTGAAACTGCCAACCTGTTGGTCACACACGTCTTCCGCCTGCATGGAATTCCTGAGGATATTGTCTCGGACAGAGGTCCTCAGTTCTCTGCGAGGACGTGGAAGGCGTTTTGTCAGGCATTGGGGGCGTCGGCCAGCCTGTCTTCAGGTTTTCATCCTCAGACCAACGGCCAGACAGAACGGGCTAATCAGGATCTGGGGGCGGCCCTGCGCTGCGTCACAGCCAATCATCCGGTTTCCTGGGCCACACACCTTGCCTGGATTGAATATGCTCACAACTCCCTGGTCTGCTCCGCCACAGGTATGTCTCCATTCATGGTTGCTAATGGTTTCCAACCCCATTTGTTCCCTGCCCAGGAGACTGACGTGGCAGTGCCATCCGTGGAGGAACATCTCCGGCGGGTTCGACGGGTCTGGCGTGAGGCCCGGGCAGCTCTAGTCCGCACAGCCGCCCGCAATCAGCGGTTGGCTGACCGTCACCGCACCCCAGCTCCGGTCTACCAGCCGGGTCAGATGGTCTGGCTTTCTTCCCGGGATCTGCCTCTACAGACCGAGTCCCGTAAACTAACACCAATATGGGGCGCCCTTAGCTCGGTTGGTAGGGCGTCCCCCCCATGGGCCTCGGCCAGCAGCGGACCCGGTTTCGATTCCAGCCCGCGGTCGTTCTCTGCATGTCACTCCCCTCTCTGCCCCATTTCAACTCTGTCTCTAAAACTATCAATAAAAGCATAAAAATGCCAAAAAATAATCTTTAAAAAAAAAAACTAACACCAAGATATATCGGTCCATTTGAGGTCGACCGGGTCATTAACCCCTGCTCGGTAAGACTGAGACTTCCCCTGTCACTTAAGGTCCACCCCACTTTTCATGTTTCGCTCCTTAAACCTGTGTCCTCCAGTCCCCTAAGCCCTCCTGCGGAGCCTCCCCCACCTCCCCTGGACATTGATGACCACCCGGCGTATATTGTTAATAAGGTGTTGGATGTACGCCGGCGTGGTCGGGGGTTTCAGTACCTGGTGGATTGGGAGGGGTACGGGCCAGAGGAGAGGCAATGGATTTCTCGCTCTCTCATCTTAAGCCAATCCCTCCTTGATGACTTTTATGCTCGGTTCCCGGACAAGCCGGGTCGGCCGCCAAGGGGCGGCCCTTGAGGGGGGGGTACTGTGGTGTTTGTGTTTTGTATTTCTAGTTTGTTGCTGTCGTCTCCTGCTTTTCTGTGTTTTCCCTGTGTGTTGTGTGTGGCAGGGGGCGTGGCTGGCTGGTGACTGCAGCAGGACGAGACACACCTGCCTCCAATTCTACTAATCATCACTGCCATATAAGCCTGGTCATCTCGTCACTGCGACGCCAGATTATTCCGTCGTCGATGGTAGCAAGTCACAGCCGGAATGCGTTACTCGTTGCTTCTCCTGGATTTATGCTAACCTACTCTGCTCTTCACTCCAGGACGCTTGTGTGCCTCACTGCGCAGCCCTTCGTCCTCCAACCAGCCAGGACCTTCTAGCCAGCCAGCACCCTGCCTCTCCAGCCTTATCCAGCCTCGTCAGCAATAAACTTTGTTCCATCTCCATCAAACTACCACTCCGTGTCTGCTTTGGGGTCCGACCTTTAACTTAAACCCTAACAGAGAGCCTCATTTGACCAGAGAGACTCAATTCAGTTTGGTCTTCGGGGTCTATGCGGCTCACGAAGGAGGCTGTTTTCGCGCACTGGGAAGACCATGTCCTCCAAAGGATGTAGCCCCTGAGTTGAGACACAGATATTGACAGTTAATCATTAGCTAAAATGGCTCTTCCTCAATCAGATTTACTCAAATCAAATAGATTTCTTCTAATGTCACCATCCCGCACAATTCAAAGCATGAAGAAGTCACCTTTTAATGCCCAGTGTGAACAGGAGGAGAAGCTACAGGAAGGAAACAAACTAAAAATTGCAAACCCGTACATTAACCCAACCTTGAAAACATACAGTAACTGACAAAATAGTGGTGACAGCATGTTCATAAATATTTGATGAAAGCACAATTACAGATTTTACCAAAACTAGGCTCATCAATTTTCATTTATGGTTTGGTTGTAATATAATGTCTGCTTTTATTGGTGTTTTAATTGCAGTCAAACAAAGTTATTTTTAACTGTGTGTAACAGTGTTAAAGTTCAACTAAAGCTGTTATTAGTTACCCAAACCATTCATACAATAATACAAACATGTTCCAACACTTTTTTATCAGTTTGTCTACACCCATAACAAAAGGATATAAAGAAATAGGTCAGCGTTTTGCCCTTGGGCAGAAAATGAAGTGACAACAAACACCATCTAATGAATAAAGTGATCATGTTTTCCAGCTTTGATGAACAAATTATTCATTTCACTATGCTCAGTGCTGATGAAAAAAATAGTCTGTATTAGAGCTTTTCTAGTCTTGATGACCACTCAAAGAGCTTTACTGTTCAGTCTGTTGCCATGGGGCTCAGTATCTTGCCCGAGGACACTTCGGCAAGTGGATGGGGAAGACTGGAATCAAACCTCCAACCTTCTGGTTAGATCACACTTAAGTGTGTTGTAGCAAACGCAACAAATCAGAACAAACGGATAATGTGGAGCTTGATTCATTTGAGTGACCCATAAGCACATGTAGAAGACCTTTTATGCCAAATAAAATCCGTGGCAGTCCTCAAACTCTCCTCCTGTCTCTAACTAACACAGTGTATTTTAATCTATGTTGTAACAAGGGCATGCATGGTTATTTCTAAACACCTTTCAATGTCACTCGAGGGCTTTATCCAGTAAAATAATCAGATTAACACTTTTTAATTGTGTTTTAGATAATTGTCATTCTGTTCATTCACAAAGGGGAGAGGCGAACGCGACGAACGGGCTGAGACAGAGAGAAACGGGGGAGGTGAGAGGAGGAGACAAGGAAAATGCAAGGATGGGATTGCAGAGTAAAAGAAAGGGATGAGATACACCAGTACACCAGTATAGTGCAAGTATAAGCCTGTTTACAGCGACTTTTCAAGGCAGCAATGTTGCGCCTTAATTCTGCCTCATCGTTCTGTATAAAAACTATGAATATGGAATTGAGGGGTGGCATTATGTTGTTCTGCCTTTATGACAAATCAATGTTCGTGTAAAATGGAGAGCTGGAATTATAACAGACACTGACTCATGTGATTCTTGAATGACGACATAAGGGATCTTGTTAACAGTAAAATAGTGGGGCTCCTGTCTAATAGGGGCAATAAAAGATGGAGAAATATAAATACTGAGACTTAAGCTGCTTTCAGACATACACTTAATTTGGGAAATTAATAAGAGGGGCTGAAGGTCGGAACGCAAATGTCCGAGACTGTTGCTTGACATTCTCCATGGTCAACTAAAAGTGAGGGTTCGTCATGAATAAGTTTGAGTGTGATAATCTCAGTGTGAGGTGAAGTTTACATAGAAAATTCATCAGCACTATATAAGCAGTAAGTACAGAGTCACATACACCCTCCACTCCTCTAAGCTTCCCCTTTAACTGAAATACTGTCCATCATTAATTCATTCCAGTTATTTATAATTTTAATCAGTTTTAAGATGCTGTTGACAAACTCTTTCTGTATCATTTTTATGTTAAAACCTATA
The DNA here is from genome assembly GCF_947347685.1 of Pleuronectes platessa. NCBI lineage: Eukaryota > Metazoa > Chordata > Actinopteri > Pleuronectiformes > Pleuronectidae > Pleuronectes > Pleuronectes platessa. The sequence continues at coordinate 4,673,814 of NC_070626.1, read as the reverse complement.
AGCAAAATAAGGGACTGTGTCCTTGGCGCCGCTGTAAGGCTTTTAATGTGAAATATCTGCTGCAGTAATATTTCACATGACAGTATTTTAACATTGAAGGGATAAATGGATAACAGCTGTAATAAATTGGTAAATGAAAACAGCTTTTCTAAAGACAGATACACAAAGTGGTCAGAGTCTTTTGTTACACCAATGACAGTAGTGCTGTGAAAATGGACAGCATGTTAAAATGATTTATCCAGGCCTGTTCTCTCAGTAGTTAAAGTAAATAGAGGCCTCAGCTACTATTTGAGAGTTCACTGGATAGAAACAGTTAGAAAAACTTTCGAAGTAGCTTACTGCACTACATTTTTTTAAAATTTTTAAGCCAATTCAATCTCAAGATTTTTAATAAAATCAACTACAGTGGTTCACTTCTATTATCTTTATCATAATAAAAAATTTTAACATTTGTAGTTCTGAATGCAAAATATTCTGGTTCCACTGCCCACCAGGGTTCAGCAAATTTAACCAATATTTTTTATATAGATAGAATTTGCCATTAACAATTATTTTTGCCAAATTAAAATGAGTGCAGACTGAACTGAAACACTCAGCTTTAGGACGTTTGCATTTCTCGTGGACAGAAATGAGAGATGCTGAGCAAGTTGACACAAACCCCTGCAGAAATGATCAGTCCCAATAGACTCATACTCATAGACTGTATTAGCATATGGAGGATGCATCTCCACATCCTCCTGTTGTACAAAAAAGAGGCTAAAGTATCCTTGATATTTTGTGCTTTTAATGTAGTTTGTAGCATTAGTCTATTAGCAGTAGTGATCATGGTGTGGAGCAATACCAATGTCCGGCTGATACATGAGCTGAACTAACAGCAAGTCTGTCTCAGCTGTCAATCATGACATTTTACTAAATTGAAAGAAACCATCTTTGAGATAAATGTATGTAATAAGTAGTTGGACTTTGGTCCATTTCCCCTCTGCTATGAAGGAGGTAGGGTTTGTGACAGATAGCTAGCTACCAGTGGGCAATCCCATTGGTTTGGCTTCACCAATCTATGCCAAAAAAACCTGCAAACTTGCTCTTTGGTATAGAGAATACTTTGCTACATTTACAAAAAGCCGAGCAATTTCAAATTTTTTACTGTGAGAAAGATGAAATGGATACAAAATTAAATCCAATTTCAGTGTGAATACAAGACATTTTTAAACCTAAGGTGCATTATGCTTGTAATCCAGATATAATCCTCATACAAAACAGGCTATTCTTGGATATAAGAGGCCACAGAGAGACAGCAGGAATGAAGTGAAGAGGATCCTTGGGCCCATGCAGAGACTGTATCTGGTAGAAGGAATCTTTGACGCAGGACAAATCTTTTACGCAGGAAAAGAAGGAGAAAGTCTGTCCAAGTGTCAGTGAGGAGGAAGGTTTGTTGAAGAGAAGGCCAATTCTTGACAGGAGGTCACCACACTCAATCACTTCATATCAACCTCACATTACACATCTAATTTGCCTCTCATTCCACTCCCACTCCTCCACTGTCATTGTCCCCAAACTTCTTCTCTCTTCCCCTCATCGTTCTCTCCTCTCCTCTCTTCACCTCCTCCACTTATTACCCTGAAGTGGAAAGTTCCGGTATCATTAAGGGAGCTGCATTCTGCTGTTTACAGCACAAACATACTGTTGTTGTTTCAGTATGACCTTTTGCAACCATACGCCACATTGGTGTGCAAAGATGGAAAGTAAAGTGTTGAGGATGAATCATAGTCTGCCATTCAAAAGCCTTAGCTTAGCATTAGCTACGCATCATTTGTTTAAGTGGTAATGTGTATTGGTCAACTGTCAAATTCATACTCCAAACACATTAGGGGCAATGAATACCAAAAAGTAAGAAAGAATAAATCATAATCTTAGTCATTGCTTCCTCTTCCACTGTGCCATAGTCAGAGCTTGATTGGGTTCACTGGCCAATCACAACCAAGTTTCAACCTTCAAATTAAACTAATGTCTAAATGACTAAATATAACCTCAGCAAAGGGCATTGCTGACATGTTGCAGAAGATTTAGTGCCCAGTTTGCCCAGTCCACGAGACAGGGAAGATGTAGTGGTGGCAGGAGTAGAGGACAGACCAGGGGCCTCATGTACTAAGGTTGCGTACGCAGAAAAACGTGGCGTACGTCCTTTTCCACGCTCACGTTCAGATGTACAAAACGTGAAATGACCGTAAAAATGTGCGGTCCCCACGCCAGCTCCAGAGCTGTCGTACGCACGTTTCTACAGCTATTGTTCCTTTGGCGACACTTAGAGGTGACGCTGGGAAACTGGGAAAAAAGGATGTAAAGAGGCAAGGACAGAATTTACTTTGACACAAGTGTATTTATTGACGCGCTTATGTCACCGAGTACATTTATAAGCCGATCAAGGCGATCATTAATGCCACCGATGGCTCTGACGATTTCTGCCTGTGACTCCAGCACAGCTCGGTTGAGGACACGGCCGGTCGGGTGGTTGGCAGATGAATTGGAGGCGCCGCGTGCAGCGGAGCCGGTGGAGAAACCGGAGTCAGCGGTGACGCTGGAGACGCCGGGGCCGACGGAGGAGACGCCGGGGCTGGAGGCGCCGGGGCCGACGGAGGAGACGCCGTGGCTGGAGACGCCGGGGCCGACGGAGCAATCCGTGCCCTCTCCTTGCTTGTCTATTCAAAAATAAAAAATTTAAGTTAATAAACACGAGTCAAAGTCTTTAATATCCTGGCATCTTTACGCACGACTTATGTGTATTGTAAGCAGCCAATTGTATGACCAGTATAATTACAGCATTTATGAATTCAGCATATTTACCTTGGGGATGATCGGTGTCCCCTTCATGGGCTCCCACCACTCCGGTGAGAGCTGTGTCACCGATCAAAGCGGCCACTCTCAAATCGAAGGGGGAGAGTTCCCCCACTCCCGTCCCCCCACCTGTTGCGGTCACGCTTCGGCGGTGGGCAGAAACCCTCCGCTTCACCTCCACCTTGAGGTCTGACCACTTTTTTTTAATTTCAGAGTGTGTGCGCTGCTGAGACCCCACTGCATTGACGGCCTCGCAAACACGCTCCCACTCATTTGTCTTTTGTTTAGCATTTATCCCTGTTGACAGGGTACCAAATAACATATGCTTGCGCATTTCTACCTCGTGGAGCAAAATCTCGAGCTCGGACTCTGTGAAGTTGCGTTTTTTAACTCTGTTCATGGTGCCAGGTGATTGGATTAAGAGGTGAATCTCAGGTCCAGGGGCCTATTTAAATGAAATTGCATATTTAAATGAGGGCGTGGACAGGGAGGAGTTTGGCACGTCGGCATGTGCGCTCAATTCCACGTTGATTGAGATGTACAAAAGAAACGTGCTTGGATCCATGCGTTCGCACACTTTGATACATCTGAATTTATTTGTGCGTAAGACAGTTTCTGGGTTTTGGCGTACGCCAAGTTTCAGTATGAAATCCACGCAAGTCTTAGTACATGAGGCCTCAGGAGAGGCGGAGGAACATGAGCGCAGCATTAGGGTTGGGCAAAGTCAGCTTGGCTGTGGGTTGGCGCTGGTTTGGGATTACTGGTTCCACCACTAGTCACCTTTGATCAGCACAGGTTTGTTCTAGTACCCCCAAAAGTGCAGACAATTGCCTGAGAAAGTTCACAGATAGCTGGAAGTAGTTTTTTCACCACCATTTCTTGTCCCAATATCATCTTGGGCCACTTGGTTCCCCTGTAATGACAGAAAGCAACATTTGCAAGATACATTAGCAATGCAAACAACATTTAACCCGTAAGATTGGTTTTTGGTGCTGCCTTCAGGTGCTGTTGAAAATCCAAACACTACACGAAGTACAATCGCGCTAAAGGCTCCTGTTTACCCATTTACTAAAGCATAGTGGTCTGTTTTACTGTTTTTCAAACATGTTTTACGATCGTCCATCAGCCCCACCCTAAGCAGCATAATCAATGGCTTGAGTTTGAGGACTGAGCCGGGTTCACACCGGACGCGGAAGCGATACCTAAGCGCAGCGCCAAGCAAGAAAAGCCAGCTGGCTAACATCCACTCCCATGTTAAGAGTCCATTTTTTTCCGCTCGCTGCGAGTGTATCACACCAGGAGACACACTAAAAAATGATTTTAAACGATATTGATGACATATGTTATTTGATGTAAATGATCAAATATGCATCCCATAGTTTGTATTTCCCTTCTGTTTTCCTGGAGATTTAATTTTACCAAATTTACCAATCACATTATTAAATGTCCCCCTCTGCCCATCCACTACAGCCACACAAGCAGTCATAAAAATAAAAAGAGAGAGAGGGGGGGGCTACATATTCTCAACATAGGCTTGAGTGGAGAATACGTAATTTACCCTCGACACCCGACATTGAAAGGAGCAAAAAGCTGAGAAGTTCTTCAACATGGATGACATTAAGTTAATAATTGAAGTGGAGAAGTGCAATGAGTTGTATGATCCTCTGCACATGTTGTATAAAGACAACACCAAGGAAGACAAACGCTGGGACGCTGTTGCAGTTAATGTTGGAGCAACAAATAAGTATATGCTTTTATACTGCTGGATCAACGGGTGATATTATTAGCGCGCCGCTCGCTTCCGAGTCCGGTGTGAACAGCCAACGCCAGCGCACTAGGGATTAGCGCGGCGCAGCGCTTCTGCGTCGCTTCCGCGTCCGCTGTTAACCCGGCGTGATTGGAGGAAAATCTGACAATGTATATACAACACAAAAGTGTGGCCTGATTGCACTTTCTACATGTTGGACTGATATACTATGTGTAAGGATGGACATGTAAGAACCTGTGAGAGATTTCTGACAAGTGGTTTCGAACCTGAGAGTGGGTGGCATGGCTGCTGCTCAATAGTGCCTGACTCCGACTACCATCTTGGTTAAAGAAGTGGAGCATGGGCGAAGGTGGACCAAAGGAACTGGTTAATAAAGGACTCCAATATAGCTCAAAACTACCAAGCTAAGGCTAAGTAGAGAGGCAAATGCTACACTGTGTAGCTAGCTATACCTCTGAGGTCGTAATGCTGGTTGGTACCAGGTGTCTCACATGGTAACACATTAATGGCAACATGTGACGGTTCCTATTAAGAATACTTCACATAAATTACTATCACGGTCACGGAGGTTATCCTGTCATCATTGTTTGAATGTTAGTCAGCAGGATGAACGACTACTGAACAGATTTCCATGAAATTTTGTGGAGGGGTGCATGACCCAAGGAAGACCCCATAAAATTTTGGAGCAGGTCTGGGTGAAGTGGATCCATTCATAGTTGTTTTACTTTCTCTCACATGACGGGATCAGATGTTAGCATTAACGGATGTATGCCCTCTTTTGGCAGCTTTCGAGGATTAAAGATGATTCACCACACTGTGATTGCAGACAGTGCACATTTTATTAATATGACACAACAAGGAGTCTGTGGCAGACTTCAACTCACTGCTATTGACTGACTACACAATGTGCTGTAATGATTCCACCTGCTACACACACACAATACATGGTAAGTAAAAGTCTAGACTTTAAACATATTTATATTGTCCATTTTAAAGACAAAAAAGTATTTACAAACTGTCTTTATAGAACTGTTGTTCCCCTTGTCCCATTTTATCCTACAGATGTGACATAACAATATTATCAACAATAACAAAATTAGCCAACTCTTGCAGTGTACTTTATATTTTTCATTAGTTGTAACATTTATTACACTCATTCCTTTCTTCACATTGTGGATCATCGGTGACGCCACACCTGTGTGGTGTGGAGCCCAGAGACTTTTGGAAGCATAGGTGTCCACACCTCACTGTGTCGGATGTCCCTCTGTTGGTGTGACTTAAGTGGACTGGTGAAAGGGTCTTCCTTTCACCATTCACTGTGGTTACAACACAGGCAGATCATCATTCCCAAGTGTCACCATGAAGGAGAACCTGGCATTATCTCCAGCAGCCTTCATGTTTTCGTATCCCAGCCTAAGGTGAACGGTAATTGCTTTGTCAGTGTTTACTGTTTCACTGCTTTTGAATTTGACCTTTAAAACAAATTTCAAACCTCAACTTGTCCTGACTGTCAATGTTAATGTTGACTTCTATTTTATCTTTGATACATAACTGTAACCTTAACACTATATAACAGCACTGCTCTTCGTCCCTCTTCACCAAACCACCCCATAGACGCTGGCCCATACTGGACATAGCTTTAACCTATTCCCATTTCAATAAATGCTACTTATATTTAGGGCATACATTGGTCTTTAATCCTGACCAAAAGTTTCAAAGTTTGACTGTCTGTTGAAAGGACTGATTTATTGATTAAATGTATACAAGTTTAACCCTTTTGCCAATAGATAGCAGTGGAGTTTAACTAGAAAGTGAAAATACTCTCACATCAGAGCCTCGTATTTATGATATTCTTTGAGTATTTTCCCTTTCCACCTGAATAGGGTGTAACTAAGGAGTGGAGCACCCAGCACCAGAGCCTGTGAAGGTTTGGAGAGCTTTCTGATCGAAGTCCAATTGAACAGAAGAGTTTGCACACATCCAAACAAGCCAGTGGTGCAAGTGCTGGTAAGAAGGGCTCGAAGTGAAAAACAAAGAAATAACTGTAGTTTTGAAGTTCCCCATAATGTATCATTTATTTGTGATGTTGTGACCCATGGGGACATCTGTCAGGTATTGCACAGGTATTGTGAGGCTTACAGTGAGGCAGAAAAAACATAATCTGCTGATTAAATGCAGTCAAGGTATTTAAAGTAGGTGTGTTCAGCTGATTCTGCTTTACTATTTTGCCTCACTATACGGTGAAAACATTGCAAATACATGATATGTATATGTATGAGTTAATACCTTGATTTCAACAATAGAAGTAACTCACTGCCCTCTGCCATCTTCTCATTTGCATCATCTTTGTTATGTGCCATAGAATCCTTCTCTGTTGCCACAACCAAAACATATGGTGAAAATATGATATTTGGCCTTTATTTTAAGATTCTACATCAGATTGTCCTGATATTGTCTGTTCGACAATCTGAGGGGTTGACCTGTTATTGTGAAGTGAAATAAGTATTTGGGAACAGGTTGTTTTCTCAATGACTGTCTGTTATTTATTTTGTTTGGATTTAGGTTTTTCCTCATCATAACCACACTTGTAATGAGAATTTACATGATGGTCGCTTTTATTTTGAAATCACTCCAAAGCACTCAGAACTTAATGCTTAGACACAAGGCGCACCGTGAAATTATTGGGGGAACCAGAGCTGTGCTAACTTTGGCTGCTATGTTGGGTCCTGAGAGACTTCACTGCCAACGTGATAACGTCAGTTACATCAGTTGCCATCAACTCATTCCTGCTTGCTATATTATTGCTGGTCAAGTTACCATAGGGGAGAGCGGGGTAATGTGGGACATCGGGTAATGTGAGATCCCCCCTGTATCTAGGCAACGGAACACATTTGTGGTCATTTGACCATTATGTTTTCAAGCCCCTCCCATTCCCCCCTTGCCATGAAGGAGAAGTTGATGCTGGTGCTGTGGAAAGTATGTTTTTTCACAAAAATGTGTTTTTTGCATGTATAAGTACATTTTCTTGCTTTGAACTTAATCAACGTTTGTGTCAAAACAAATTGAATCAGGTAAATAAACTTATATCATACATGTTGGTGCGCTTCCAACATATAAAACCATGTGATTGATGCTAGCTGAAGATTAGCCTGAATTGCTAAGAGATGTTTTATCTAAAACAGTGGCTGTGGGGTAAAGTGGGACACATGTATCATTTTCGCTCGCCTAGAGGGGAGCAAATGTAAAAAATGTCCCACATTGACCCGCTCTCCCCTATCAAGGCCAAGAAGACCATCCGGCCACCAGGAAATTTCCAAGTGCTTCCGATGTGCAGTCTGCCACTGGTTTAAATCACCAATTTATTTCTAATCGTCATGAAATAGAAGAATAACTTGATCATATAAGAATTTGTGTTCATAATTTTACAAAACTTCATGTTTGACTACAAAAGCAACATTCAGACAAATTCAAATCAAATCTTGCATTTGCAAAAATACAAGTATTGAAGGTTATAAATGGTTCAATGATCTTTAAATGGATGAAATGATGTGTAACAGTTGTAACAATAATTATAACGATAGAACCTATGGATAAGAAACCAGTCATAATTTTTCTTCTTTGCCCTTGGTTAAAAAGTAAATGGTCGTCACAGCCACGTCCTTCAGGCGTGTCCTTCCCTAATAAAAATTACAAGAAACATAAAAAATATGACATTATTGCAGAGTTACTGGCTGTTCTTCATAAAAGAGGCTTGTGTGTTTAAGCTTTTAAGTTGTGTAGATATTATACGCTATATTTGAGTGTGGCTTTAAATTTAACAGGGTACTACCAGGACAAGTGGAGAGTGACTGTGTCAGAGTGGGACTATATTTTAAACTGCATTGTTCACTTTATATTTGCATGTTTGACTTTATTTATATTTTAATATTTGTTGCTCTGCTGTAGGTTTTACAATGATCAGACTGGCGGGACAGTGTTTCCTGTATATGTGTTATCGGTGTGCAGGAGACAGGGCGGAGCGAGGAAGACATTGGAGTGGGACTTGATACTGGATGGGTTTTCTCATTGTTATAAATTTAAACTGGATGTGCCGGGAGAGTGTCAGAAGATTAGGGTTGATGGGGCAAAGTTGAGCCATGTTTCTAACTATAAGTTAAAGTTTAGAACAGTACTGAATTAAAACTGTTCCATGATTTATTTTTCATGATACTTCAAAAAAAAACCTTACTCCTATTATTATGTCCAGGCAGTATTAACACGTGTTGTGCATTTGCCGCTTGCACTTATGCATCTTGTGCTATGTTTTGCTTTCCTGTATTATATTGTATATATTGTTCAATATTATTAATTTTCTTTGTGACTGTTTTTCCCCCGCAGACATGCTTTTCATGCCAAAATGTCTGTTAAGATAATTTTTATCAAAAGGTTTTCCAAGGGTCTGGGAAAATGTTGCACTGCACCGGATGTAGTTTCTGACTGATGTGATTATTCAAAACAGTCAGATTTTGTCTGTTAATGAGAAATGAGAGGAGGGGAACTTGCTGGTGCAGCATGGGTACACTGGAGAGCTCATAACTGTATTAGATATTACCAACACAATTCTTTTTGCAAATTTGGTGCAGTGGTTTAAAGGCAGCGCTATTAACTGTTAAGCTAATGCATAGCTGACTGGGCTGAAGTACTGTAAAGTGGCCAGGGTGTGAACAGGCATACAGAGCGGTGATTTATTAAAGGGAAAATGTGAATAAATAAGTGGTGAAACATAACACGTCTGCATAACAATTTTTTCTCTTGACTATGATTGTAATTTCAGCTCATAGTGGGTCCAGAAATGTATATCAGATGTGAGTGTTTATGGGACACACACAATCCCTCACATAACAATTTACATGCATTTTATCATAAGGAAGGCTAAACGTCTTGTCCAACCTTGGTCATTTCTTTCAAAGACAACAATGTTGATAAGTGCAGCGAATTAATAATCTAGATGTTGCAGAGCTGGATTTGCTCTCGTTCAAGGACACATATATTTTTGTCAGGAATCAACAGGTCGTGCTCTCTGCCACAGAAGTTCTCCCCCTCTGTCGGCTGTGGAGAGCAGTGACCACAGAAACAGCAACCCTATCCCAAGTCTTTCAGGATGGTCCTGTTGTCTGTCTCAGGAAAGAAATCCTCCTTCTGAGTTGTTCCTGAATATGTTTGAATTAGGGATTACATTTCAGGCTCCATGCAAGCTTGTATATCGCTTCTCTTCGGATTTGGATGCAGGATATTTGCGATATTATTATATATTGCGTAAGAATTATCTGTTTAATAATAGTATACATTTTATTTCATGCCCAATTTTGCCATTATATATTCTTAATCCTTTGTGTATTTGTGATCCTAGAATAATCTTACACTCATTGAAGTGTCTGTTACAGGCTTTCTAATGATGACTGTGTTTTATGGTCTATGTGGTTCTGTTATTGTGGTCAGAAAACCGTAAAATATATATTTTTTTCTATGTATGATTTGCTGATGTCAAAATCTTGTCTTCTACTTGTACTTGAGCATGTGATTTAACAGGGTGAAAACTGGCCTATAAGGAGGAAGAATCAGTCTGCAGCCCATCTCTGATCCATGCTTCCTCTCAAGACAAACCATTGTCCCAAACAGTCTTGGAAAACTTGGTAAATTCAGACAAAGGCCATATTGTGATGACTTGACGCATCGTTTCTGAGTGGAGCATAAAGAAAGGAACAATGGCACAATGAATTCCTATTTTCACAATGCTTAAAAAGACCCAGGGAAAGGAAATTTCTGGGGGAAAAAGATGTTCAAATTTAAAAATGGGACGCTGCATATAAGCAATTAACACCATTCTTCTTCTTTCCCTTTGAATCCTTGAAAAAAAAATACTGTTGAAGAAAGGATACCAACGGTAAATTTGGTTGTAGGAGAGAGGTGACCTTGTTAGGTAATTAACATCTTATTCTGAGTTTAATTAGACAAACTAAATCAATTCAACCTAACTATGAAAGGAGGGCGCCTCTGAAAACAGGGAAGGGAGAAGGAAGGTAGATTCTGTTTTAATTGTATGAAAGCATTAAAAATGCACCTGTTCGCCGGCAAATTGCCTCACTCATGAAAATCCACAGGGAGATACAGGCCCTATTCAAAATAGCATCAAGTTGTTAAGATAGCTATTTATGTGCTTGGGTACATGGAAAAGGAAAACAGAGGAGGGGGGGGGGGAATCCAAATTATGTTCCTTGTTGTTCACACTCCCCCTTGTTAGGGATTCTAAACAATGCCTGAGAAACTTTTTAGATTTAGCGCCGCATGTCTCTGTTGGCTTGTCTTCACCAGCCAAACCCTGTCTTAACCCCCTTTGGTGTGCAGCGAACAGACTCAACCTCCCCACAATCATTTCCTTTATGTTTTCATCCTCTCTCTTCTGCATCTTTCTGCTCCCTCTCCTGTCTTCTCTTGAATCCCAGAGCTATTCCTTTATTTGCATCTGGTCCAAAAATAAAATAAAAAGGGCCCAGTCTCTCATCAGGATGTGCTGAATGACAGGCCAGTGACAGGAGACTGTACATGAATCATAGATTCATCAGAAATTTAATTGAGATTGGGTGCAGAGGTCATGAAGTTAATGTAGCAGGGAAGCGCTGGCCTCGTAACCATGATTGATAGCGTGAGAGTAGCCGCTCGACACCACACTGGCACTTCCACACTTGTGCATGCCTTCAGAGTGTGTGTGTGCTGGTGGATGACATGTTGTGTGGTGTAGTGGCTGATCTCTGCCTGTACTGTAGTTGACAGCTGTATTTACTGGTCACTCCATCCTGTGACTCCGTGCCTACACTGTGATGAATGCAGTTGAACAGTCGGATATGCTTTTGTTCATAATTGGAAACATTCCATTAAAATGTGGCACTTTCATATATGATAATAGAGATTTATTGGTGTTATACAATTTTATTAGTGTTGATATCAAGGTTTGTTTGTATGTTAAATTTCACAGAGGAGACAATAAAACTGTGTACAGAGGGAAATTGCTGAAAATGAATTACAGTGCGCCATGGATGATTGCCCTACCGGGATAGAGACTAAAACTATGTTCAAAACGAGTGTTTTTACCAAACTTCTCAGGTTCCTGCGGTTTTACTTTACAAGGGCTTCAGTTGCATCTCAAAGACCAAATAAAACATTAAAACAGCATTTTTTTTTCAAGGCTCGCTCTGCAAACCATCCGCTGGAGAAGACAGAAGAAGAAGACATTCAACAGAGCTCAGAAGTGGTTGAATTAGTTTAAGCTCAGCAGATTTAAGTGTCTTATCTGTTTCATGTTTTAAGTATTTTTACATATTGGGAGTTGTCATTTATTCTTGTTAACGACTCTTTTGACTATATATTTATTCTATCCACTTTATATACACGCTTTCAGTTATTTATAAAAAATGTCTGTATTGTGTTTTATCACAGGTGCACTTGTTTCCTTGTTTTTTACATGATATGTCCTATTTAAGGAGAATTTACAGATAAATACTAAAATAATCAAAAGACATACCACTGGACCGACAAATTTGTTTCCCTAGACAATACCAGGGATTATGTGACCACACACAAATACGTTGATTTGTCTCTATAAATTTCAAGAAAGAGCTCATCTGGAGTTAAGTCTCTGATTCTGTCCATGATTTAAAGGGATTATCTTCACTTGGACAAATATAAACAAACAGCAGATGGAGAAAGCAAAGTGCTGGTTTGACTGTGTAAACCTGTATTGTTGTGTTAAAGCTAGCTGGTGGCTGGACGACATACAGCAGGTACTGGGCATACACTAAGCACAATTGAAATAGGCCCCAATCAATGCTTTAATAACGCAACCCTCACCTCCTGGTCCTCCCAAACACAGCCTTTTCTCTGCTTTTCAAAAAAGAAGATGAGCACAAAGCTAAGCGAGAGTAGGGGAAGCGACGTAGAGACAGAGACAGAGAGGAATAAAGAGGCCAGGCCACCATGAAAAGACAGCCAGTGAACAAAACCACTCCACCTTGCATGAGACGAGCTCCGATTGGCAGTGCTTCATCCGGCCTCAATTATACCGACTAATTAGAGTTTCACAATTTTCTTGTTTGGAGTATAAAGAAACGACAATGGGGGTCATGTGAAAAGCTCAAATGCAGACTGTAATGGCGTAAAAAATCCAAGACCTTAATCCAACACAACCGTGTACCCCCAATGATTAAATGGAAGACAGACTGTAAAGAACAGAATACGTTCTAGTGTCAAAAAAAAAATCTCCTTGACGCCTTTTCTCCCACCATCCATGATTTCTTTCCCCCTCTTTTTTTATTTTCCAGCCTTTTTTAATTTTATGCCATCTGGCCCTCTCATCTTCCACCATAAAAAAAAGAAAACTAATTCATGTTCCGAGTCATCCACATGATGAATAGTGCAGGTCCAGGTGCTGGTGGTGTAAAAAAGGAAAGAGAAGGAGAGAGAAAGAGGGAGGAACGGTCTGATCTCTGCGATGATCTCTGAGAGAGACAGAGTGGAAGAGAAGCAACATTACATACTGTGTGCATTAATTATGTTTGTAAGCCACTAACAACAAGGCCTTGTTTTAAAGGATTTGTTCAAGCCCAAGTACACTATGAGATTTATATCTCAAATAATAATCTAAAATGTTAAAGATCTAATGGGCAGAAAATATCAACCTATTTCCCTTTGTTTTCAGTGGAGTAGAAGGGAAATTTGACATCGAAACAATGGATATTTTTAATGATTACTTTCATAACAAGATAAAGAAATTAAGAAATTGTGAGACAACGTGAGCTAATCTGAAATCCAGTAAAGACTGGCACAAGTTGTAGGTTTGAAGTAAAGTCTATATATGTAAATGATGTGGTGAGATGAACTTTTACTCCTGTTGCCCTCAGTTTTCAGTTTGGCAAATCAGACTGCTTCCTCTGTCTGAGCCTATGATCGTCTCCCTCTCTTTCTTTATGTTTTCTCTGTCTGCATCTCTTATTCAGTTTCTGACTCTCTCCCTCCCTCCTTTCTTTCTCACTCTCTCCCTAAGAAGTTTTCTATTGAAGGGAATTCAATCACCATAATGAATCTGAGTCCGGGCAGCCATCCTCATCTTCTGAAGAAATCTACTAGATTATGGAATTTTTTAAGATGAATAATATGGAGAAGGTTAATTTCCACATGTGTGTACAGTATGTGGCGAGATGTAGAAACATGTCTGCATCGATGTTGACATGTGAGCTACTTCTGTGTTTTTGTAATTCTGCAGATTCTAATTGGTCAGCATCACAGTATGTGAGACAAGCCACTGTTACTGATGCTTTCTTCATTTGATTGCATGTCTTTTCTTCTATCACCACATATTACCCTCATCCTTCTCTCCACCTCGCTTGTTCTCAAAGTGTTTGTCAGTGGCTCCCAAAGAGTTGTAAGGAGTATCTGAGGAGTTCAAAGGATTTAAGCTGATTCTTTTTTTTCCTTTCATATTTAAATAAAGCAAACAAGACAAAACAATTTAACTAAAACAGAGCAATCTAAGAAGAAAAATCCCTCTTTGGTTAAACAATTTCCCTGGTTCCAAATCATTCAATTGTGATACAGGAAGTAAAACTGAGCTCAAACAGTTCCAGCAATTTGGACTAAAAGCCTCCTCCACCTCCAGCCTCCGTCACCAGCCAGTTCACAGGACCATCACACCACAATACACACTGTGTGTGTCACTCACTGCATTTCTTCTTCTCTTACTTTACTTCATACTCGAAACTTGTGCTCTTCTACTCGGTACAGCAGTATCCAGCTCTAGTGTGTTACTATTAGTTGCTATGCTGATGATACTCAGCTCCATCTGTCCTTTGTATCAGTCGACCCAACCATGGAAACGTGGATTATGGGGGGGCGCTCGAGCTCTGTAAAATTGTGGCTTTTTGATCCCATGCCCGCTCCTCTGCTCACCCCCTTACTATCACCTACATTTAGCTTCAAATCTTGGCAACATGATTGACAACAAACTACCTTTCAATGAACATCTCGCATCTTTTACAGCGATTTAACCACAAAGATTAGGACCTAAATGACTAAACATGCCTCAAGTTAATATTGCTACCCAACAGAGTTGTCTCTAGTACAGGTCGATGTCCGAATGATCTACAAAATGATTAATTGGTCCTCCTACCGTCACTGCAAGGCAGGAAATCTCAATCCAAGCTGCTCGGACCAAATCAGAATCCCATACGTTCTTAAAAACTGGTCTAAAGACCTTTTCCAAGACTACTTACTTACCTAACATACCTTTTCTCTGCTCCTTTCTTTTCCTTATGTGGTTGTTTCATTTTTTTTTTAAAACACTCTGGGTGCATTGCCCCTCGTCCAATGTCAGCTGGCTTCCTGCGACCCATAAGCAGAAGTGGTCTAGATAATTGTAAGATGGAAAGATGAATGGATGAACCTATTATAAAACTCTTTATTTTTACATTCCTCTTGTACAAACGGTTGGTAGCTGTGTGAAAGTACAGCGGTTTACAGGGCAGTTGGGAAAGACAATACCAAAGCATCAGTTTGTGTGCTTGATTCCTCCAAAAGGATGACGGTGAGGAAATACCACAACATATCACCCGCGAAATGTAGCTCACCCACAGGTAGATCCTCAAAGGTAATCCCAATTTATTTGGTAAAGAAGGGAAACCTTAACATTTTCACAATATGAATAATCCAATATCGTTTATAATTCTAAACCTCCATTACTCTACACTACCTGCTAACATCACACTGTGTGCCATTAGCCTACAACAATAGCTGGCTCTGTACCACCTAAACATTCGACTGTAAACCAAAGAGAGACTGGTGAGCTGCAGTGGAGATGCCAGGACTGGCTATGGCTGTAATGAACTCTTAAGACCTGAAAATACTGGCTGTGTGTGTGCTTGTAGGACAATGTAATAGCATGAGTATGTGCATGTATGTTAGGCGTGTGTACTGTCAGTGCACATAAAAACACACGCATGTACATTTATGGTTGTAAGCTTGCAAGTCTGACAATGTGTCTCTGTCTGTATGTGTCTGTGTGTGAGAGCATGTGTGTGTATGTGAGAGAGCATGTGTTTGTGTGTGTGTGTGCGTGTGAGAGAGCATGTGCGTGCGTGTGATCGAGCCCAGCAGCTCAACGGTGTCAGGGCTGAAAAGGTTGTGGGATGAATGAGAGCAGAGAATCAAAGAGAGATTACACGTCTGACCATGTATCATCCTCGATATATTGAACGCAGCCTTTGTGGAGATGGGGGACGCTTATAAAAAGTGGCATTGTGCGGCGGCTGAAAGAGCGTGTGGGCTCAACTCCATGACTAATCTGTCTCCCCGCATTATTTTATTCAATCTTCCCCCGACTTTATGTCTTCGACATTTTTGCTACAGTCAGTAACTCTGAGTTGAATGGACAATTTTAAAGATTTTTAAAAGGCGTTTGCTCTGGCCCGTACATTGAGGGAACAAAAAAAAGACTATCTCTTTGTTTCAGTGCATAATTTATGACTAAAAATGGTCCTCCGACTAATTCTAGCAGGCAGGGTAAAGTCTTGAGCACATTCTCTTTAGACTCAATATTGAAAAGAGTGTTGAATTTCTAAAGGGAAACATTTGATAATGCATAAAAGAATTCCCCTTTTCTGTCTTGCCTCTATTACCCACTTCACCCTACCAACTCACTTAGACAAAAAAACTTATATTCACTGACACATTCACACATGGACACACACTCACTGGTACAATTCACTCTCTCCATCTCTCTTCCTTTTCTCTTTACACTGTGCTCTTCCTCCGAACTGGAAAAGGATGTCACATACCCATGTGACTCTGAGTGACAAAACCAGCCAGAGTCACAACAAAGAATTGTATGAGGAGATTTAATTGCAGTGAGCACTTGGAAAATCAACTTGCTTATTTGCTTTTTTTTTTACATATTTTTTAACACAGCATATCTACTACATGCAATTTCTCTAAGCTCATTCTAAATTTACACATTAAACCCTGAAATACAACTAAGCAGGATGTTTGAATCTAGACAGGAAATGTTATGAATGTGTAATAAAATTATGTAATTATATTAAACAACAATATGCCACTCATACAGTGGCATATAATATTCTTCTTATTCTAACGTAAATGTGGTTTTTAATTTATATATATTTCCCACAAATGTAAATAAATGCAACTGTTATATAAAGAGGCATGAAGGAGACGAAGAGAAGTCATGGATAACAATTCTCAGAGCCATGGGACAAAAATGAATGTATGACCTTGTGGGGCTTAAATGGGACATTATGCTATTTTTCTGCACCATGTCATTTATTTCAGGGGTTCACTCGAAAATGTTCATGAAGCAGACTTTTCTTTTCTCTTTCTCCTGTTACATCAAACAGTCAGTTTTAGGTCCTGTCTCTTGGGAAACCCTATCCCTTCCCCAAAAATGGCTTTATGATTTCTTGGTGTGGGTCTGTCCATCCCACCCATGAGAACGATATCTCAGAAACACCTCCTTTCAAATTTGGCATAACGTTCACCTGAAGTTAGGGGTGGCACGATAAGATTTCTGTCAGAGGTCAAAGGTCACGCTGACATCACATTTTCACACATATTTCTATTGAATAAAATGAGGAAAGATTGACATGATACATCCCAAAAGGTCGAAGGTCAACTTTACCATCATTATGTTCTGCAAAAACACTTTCAGGCCATTATTGACACAAAATAACTCATGAACATGGTGGAGAGCAGAACACACTGACAATGAGATAGGGAGACACATCCAGGTTTTTACTCATGTCAAATCCATTAATTGGCCTTTGAACTGGACATTGTTTTTTTAGAATATAGGACAAGATGTTGAATATCACTTGTATGTTTGAAGGTCTTCTGCACAATTTAGGTTACCAAGTACAAGTAGATGTAAGCTCGTGTTAGTGGCCACCATTGGATGTTAGGGACATGACTTCTCTTAGCATCTTAGCATCATCAAATGTTTTGGCCTTGTAATCAATGATACAGGCTGGTCTGGAGGGTACACTGAGGCTAAAGGTAAATCTGACTGGCTACTGGCTTTAATGACAGTACTATGAAAGCCATGTGGTCAGCAAGTAGATCAGACATCATTACTTCTATGCCTTTTTAAACCAAACGCTTTCCCATTTTAGTACATAGGACAAGATGGAGAATATCCCTTGTACCTTATACCACACTAACCCTAACCCTAACCGCCAGTTGATGTTAGCACATTTTACTGTTAGAATTAATATTCTTTACTGTGAAAATATCCATAAATATACATCGATTGAAACACAGGTATTGGTTCTGTGAGCGACTGTATGTGAGATACTCACCTGGACGACGGTATGATTCTAAAGTGACTGTGTCTAGAAAGATGAGTTGAGTCTGAATGGCTTGTTGGATGTTGCAGCCTTTTACTGCTTTGTATGTTCAACACAAAACCAACATCCCTGATGACAAGACGTATGTATCATTCATATCAGCATGAAGCTAATTTTCAAACCACTGTTGAAATTAAATGTGAATAGAATGTATTTTCTGACTAGATTGTAGAATGCCTTGCCTGAAAACCATTTTCACCTTAAAGTGAGATTATGGCTTTTGAAAGGGAAACGTATCACATTCTACTACTTACAAAAGAAATATTAATTTAATATGTGATAAAACGCACCTTTGCTCAGCTCTATGCACTGAGGAGTTGTAGCTGGACTTGATGGGATATGATGGTGAAGAGGCCATCGAGAGAATCAAGAGATTCCCTGGTGGAGCACAGACTGAGCAGGCGGCTCAGTGAGAAAATACATGAAACATCGGTGAGAGACAGAGAAGGAGGGAGAGAAAGAGCAGTGCACTGTGGCGTGGTAGCTCAGTCGAGCAGGCTGATGGTGAACAAGCCACTGAGGTTCCCTTTGTCCCACTGGTCCACCTAACCATTAACATTTAAAACAATGCGACAGCAATGCAAGGACTCTATTTACATGAATGACAAAGTTTACCACAGCTCCCAGTGAGTCCAGTTAAATCCCAATCAAGTTTGAAAGCATTGACAGAAAACAGCTAGTGGAAGGAGTTTGTTTATCAGACATTCTTAGAGCTTCTTTTTCTGCTTGAAGTTTCTGAATTTGACTACAGAAGAATCCAATGAAGAAGAAGTCTGAATTTACTGCTGTATCATCCAATTTGAATATTAATGGTGCACTATATATTTATATATAATTATATGTTGGGTACTATTAATAAAGAGTGGGAAATGAAACAGAAATACAAATGAATGCAATGCAAATTGCCAAGCAGTGAATATCAGCCACCTTACTTTACGTAAAGGTAATGAAATCCCCACAGAATCTGTAATGAATAACAATTAAACCGTGACACAATGCTGCCATGTGATTGGGTGAATTGATGATTTCATGAAAGAACAGGCTTAAAGGTGTTCCTAATAAAGTGCACACTGAGTGTAGAGGCATCGGGCTAGGCTTATATATAGCCCATCCTAACTATAAATTGACAGTTGTGCCGACAATGTGAGAATGGTGTGAGTATGGTGCGTAGTGGAAGTGCAATATATAGAAGCGAGGTATAAATGTGTGTATGAATATGTGAATGTGACTCGTAGTGTAAAGTGCTTTGTGTGGTGATTTAGAAGACAGATGATGAAAGAATGTTTTTGGTACATCATAACATCACTGTTACAATAGAGAGGAGAAGTTCTTAAACCTTCTGGTGCCCCCAATTGCACCTGGAGGTGGTTTATGCATATAAAGGATATTGATTTGAGCTGTAGTATATATAGCTATAGTGCACTTGTCGCAATGTTTCCTGTGTTGGTACAAATTAACCTGCTGTAGCTGATGCTGCTGATTATTTAAGAATCACCTCAGGGGTCATATGGGAGCAAAGTCATAAAACTAATGCTTTTTTTTTCATGGTGATATTTATTTAATATTATTATATTTAATTACATTTAAAAGAATATATTTTTTCTATCAATTGTGACAAAAACATGCTATTTTAATTGTTTTTGTTTTTGTTGTAACGCAGAACGCCGGGGGGTCCCTAGTATGGGAACCACTGATTTAGAGCGTAATTTCTTAATCAAACAAAACTTTAAAAAAGATTTAATGAAGATGTCAGTGAAGACGTTTATGTTCTCACATGCACAAATCTATTTCCCAAGGCAAGAGACTATTGATTAAATGGAAAAGATTTCCTCCACCACTACTGTCACATTGTCATCTTAGTCATTCTCCGTCTTTCCCTTTTTCTTCCTCTCTCTGATACACATGCAAAGAGACAGACGCATATAAGCACACGCCACACACACACACACACACACACACACACACACACATAAAACACTCCTCTTTACCTTCAAAAAGCCAAGGGAAGGCAGTCGGCATGAATAAATAGTCTAAGTGCTTATATTTCTATTCCTGCTCACCCAACTACTAACAAGACCCAGTTCACAGTCAATGAGCTACTTTGGCATTCATGAGGATCACTGACAGTCACTTTGCATTCAACTGCAATCACAAACAGCAGAAAAAAGAGCACACACACACTCACACACACATAAAGAAATCTGATTACAAGAGGCATTCTGCAGTGCTTCAGCATTCCCCAGTGTTTTACCAAAATAAAACAGGCAATCCAAAGCCATCCAGGCGGTTTGAAGCACACATATACATGAGTATAGCAACAAGCAGGAAAACACAATTACCCTCACACAGTTAGAGGTCACTGGCATTAGGAGATTAGGGAAAGTACGCAATCATCATTTAGATATTTGATGATGAAACTATTCTGTTAAATTGATTATAGTGGTGCACAGGGCAGGGTAGGGTGACAACCACACCTGGCGATGTATGGAGTGTGTGTATGTGTGTATGTGTGTCAGGGATTTCATATGACATGTCATAATGGGTCACACCTGTCCTCCATTGGTCTGCTTCACACTCCACCCTCTCTATGTTTTACAGTAATACTCCAATAGATAATAACACACTTTTCATATGAATAGATAGATAAACAGTAGATGGAAATATAACTACAGGGAATTAGGGAGTAACAGCAGCCTAGGGACAATAGTGGTAACACCCTTGTTCATACTGTGTAATACAATAAACTAAGAGGCACAGTGTATTGTGTATTATACTCTTGTCGTAAGGTTTTGTAACTAAAACCAGTGAACTGTATTCAACAGTTAAAATGGTTGTATAAGGTAGTGAGATATAAAGTACAATCACAAATGTCACAAAATGGAAATAAAAGGTCAACCACAGTACAACAACTTCAAATGTGTATTTAAGTACAGTTCTTGAGTGAATGCACAGGTTCAGCAAGTTAGTTATTTTCAACTCCTTAATCACAACACATTACTGATGACACTTTTTATATACTAATTTGGTACCACTTCACAGTAACCAGCGATCAGTCAGTGTTCGTGCAGCTAACCTTAATAGAGGTTGCCTTCAAATTAACACTGTAAATAAACAAACCATGAATATTTGCTTCACAAAAAACTTTTTTAATGTCTGCACCTCAGGTTGCAGACATGCCCCAGGACTCAGTTCACCCTGAAGCTGAACCACTGCTGGAGCACAATGAGTTGTTTATTCAAAGTGAAGCTTGACTCAATGTGCAGAACTCTTAACTGGTGAATCAGTTGTCGTGAACAGTGTTAGGGTTGTTACTCAAAAAAAGACATACATTACAAACTACTTCTTTAAAAAAAGAAAAAGGCTTTACTTTCCTTAATTATGTCCTGTAAAATGTAACTTTATACACCACTTGTTACATTACTTCTGTATTACTCTGCATCATAGTCTGAGATTATTCGTCATGTAATTGCCAGGAAACAATAGAACAGCAAATCTTACATATGTTTCATGCCCTTCAATAAAGTATTGATAAACTCAAAGCGTGACTTTATAGAATAATTCTCCAGTTTATCTGATGTGTTATATCTCATGAGAATAGGTCTCTCAATCTGTTCCTCCATCAATGGTGGTGATGTCATGATCAACAGATTTTTGATATTAGTAGATAGATTTAAACATTGTCAGATGATATATTACTAAAAACGATAAAGAAAGAACTCATTAAAAAACAATTTCATATTTTCTCACATTGATCACTCAACAAGGGAGCTGTACAGCGAAAACATACATTTGGTTCTGACTGCATTAGTTATGCAGGAAAGTTGAGAATGAGGACTTTTCTTCTAAGTGTTTTTAACAGCAGCGAATGTGTTTGTGTATGTGTGTGTATGTAGTTCGACAGGTTTACATGTCTGTCTGTCTCCCAGCTATACCTAACTGCTGTACCTGTCTGTCTGCCAGACAACAGCAGCAGCCACACCGGTATGGCTGGTAATTAGCTCATTTGTTAAGACCAATATTTGTTCACTATAACATAAACAAGAAGACAGTGAACCTCACAGTAAATCAAGGAGCTAAAAGCTCTGTGGCTATAGCAGACGTGACGCAGTCTGGACTCTTCACCACTTCTCACATCTGGACAGGAGCACACTAAAGGGAGCATACAACCAGTTGACCTGTGTCCTTTTTCAATATGTCCTCAGATGGCACGAATAAACTTAGCTGTTTTCCTTTTATTGTCTTCTTTCATCAGGCCATTCATTCGTTTCTTACATTCCTTTTTAAATCTTGCCATCATTATTTTACTTAAGGCTCCCTCCGACCATCAAAGAATAAGCGATAGAGATAATAGAGAGGTGGATGGATTATTTTACTATCTGTCTTTCTTTCTTTTTTTAACTTATCTTCTCTGTCTTTTCTTTTTACATATTAAGCTTCTATCATTGCATTTGTTATAATTTTTATCCGGATTTTATTGACTTCCTTTAGTTGTAAAGCACTTTGGCTTTACTCTTTTTCATGTGCTATATTAATGTGCTATATAAATAAATATGACTTGATTTATCCTCTGATGGTCGGGGGTTAGGGTCAGGGGCGGGTACCCCCTGGACAGTTTACCAGTACATCAGTACATCAAAGGGCCGACATACAGAGATCCAATGTTTTTAGTTGATGGTGGTTGCCCCTATGTCCCACCCATCATCAGAGTCACAGAAACATGATTAATATTTAAAAATTACAAACTAAATATTATGATTATTTCAACCTGTTTTCTCCTTATGACGCTGTTTTTATTTGTGCCTTGTTCAAATAATGATTTCTTAAATTGAAGATGAGGGAAGATGTTTTGATAAATCATCTTCAATCCCAAAAAATGTGAGCAGGTGATACAGAAAACCTAAAAAAATACTTAATTTCAACCGTAAGATTATTGCTTAAATATGACCACTGAAGTGGTTGGGGTGTACTTTTCCCGGGGAAAGTAATAAAACATTCTCACCAACACGTACCAAAGCACATTCACAACACTAGCGCTGCTCTATCTGTTGGCAGCTTGAGATCTCAGTTAAAGCCCCGGAGGAGGCAGAGAGAGAAAAAAATGCTGGAAATACCCAGAGTTTAAAGTGCTAAAGTGAAGACTAAAACACAGATTTATTCAACAGAAGCCAAAGACCAAGGGAGAGTTTTAACACATTTACACTAGAGAGCCCTCTGAGGAGAGACACACTAGTGGGTGGTTGAGTGAGAGCTTATTTGAGTATGTAGTGTCTGTCTTCTTGTGTGTATGCTTGTGCGTGTGCCGCGTATGAGCGTGCATACTCCCAACGGTGCGTTCATTTCTCTTATCCGTACACCCACCTTTTTTCTTGGTTTCAAGACAATCTCCCAGGATGCCTATTCTACATTAAACAGTGCTTTGAAGACAATTGAGCTGAGACCCAGGCTGATCAAGGCTCCCTTATCCCTCCCAGCACATCTATTATCAAAGCCTCCGTACCATTACCGTCATTATACACTATGTATTATTATTATTATTTTGAAAATGCAGTGCTGAGAGCGGGCGAGAGATGGGGGGCCCCCGTAAACAAATCTATTATTGGTGATGAATTGCATAATAACACAGGCATAATGCCGTTCTCTCACAAAACTGGTGAAGGTGCTGAACTGGAAAAAGTACCCCATCTGTAAAATTTGAATAAACAATGGGTGAGAAAGGGGGAGAGACAAAGATGGAGCGGTTGTTAGTTGCTGTGTTTTTACTTGAAAGCTAAAGACTGTACTTTGCTCAGTGCACACTGGTCTTGTGCTGTCATTTCTCTGTTTATTCTCTACCATCACTTACAAATCATGTAGATTTAAGAGGAAGCTCAAGGAATACACTTTAAATTCTTGCTTTGTTTGAATGAGGAAGAGCTTTCAGGGAAATGGTGTGACAGTGAGTGAACTGTTTGGAATTAGCTGGTCATTAAATGTGATCTGATCTTCATTCAAGTCAATGCTTTACAGTGACAAACAGTGGGCCTAAACCAACAACACCAACATATGATTATCTTTTCGTTTTTGTTGAAAACTGCCATTAAACGTTCACAGTGCTTCCCTTACCGTTGCATTGTTAGCTGCTTTGAGCCACTGCACCTACTGCAGCTCAGCCAACTGATTACCTAGTCAGCTAGTGTTGAATTCTGGGATACGTTGGCTTTGTCACCAGCATAATGAATCCTGGGATATCCTGATAAGATATCCTGGCACAATGAATCCTGGGATAGGTTGGCCCAAGAAAGATCCACCCATCGAATGCAAGCATTTCTCATCCACGTTTAGGACAACCTATAGTTATAATACTGTGACGCTAACTTCAAGTCCTCAATTGTAGCCTCTAAAGGATGTGACCCCTGAATTGGAAGATATACCCTTGGTGAGCCATATTCTTCATATGTGTGAATGACAATTTACCAATAATGGTCTATAGATTTAGAAAATGTAAGAGATTACTTAAGGAATTGCTTTGTTATCCTTTCCAGCTTCATGCAAATCAAGAGGGCCTATGGCTGAGGGGTAGAGTGGTCGTCCCCAACCAGAAGGTTGGTCTTTCAATCCTCTGTCATCCCCATCTGTATGCCAAAGCATCCTGCCAAAGATGTAAAACTGTCTTGTCTTGTGGACCCACACACACAGTGTTTCGACAGCAAGTACATCTCAGCACTTGTTGTCACTTCCGCCAGTTGTCTTGCGGTTACTTGCGTTGCTGGCACGAGTGGAACAAGTAACTACAAACTATCATGTGACCAAACTTGTGTGAGTAACGCAACAAGAACATTTATTTCGCAGGTTGGTGTGAACAGCATAAATACCAAAGAACTTTTAATATTTAGCAATTACATAAAGTGTTGAATCTGTCTTAATTGGGCTGAATGGAGCATTTCAAAATGGGACTTCATACTAAAATATCAGCAATTATACTGATCAAACAGGGAATGTGAAGTAAAGGTCTGTTATGTTCTGCAGTTGAGGTCTTGTCCCTGTCTGTGGAAACACAATACACAGGTTATGTTTTTTGAAACAACATTTTAGGGGATCCCTTTAACAAGCAAAGGAGGTCTGTGTATGTTTCTCCCCCCAAAGACTTTGGTGATCCTGGATTCCCTCTAGCCCCACCATTAGGTTGTCATCTGTACGACTCCATGCCATGAAATGTATTACACACATTTACATTCCCCTACGGATGAACTATAATCACATTGCTTATATCCTGACTGTTCAGTCCTCAGTGACAGCATGCTTTTAGACTGTGGGTCTTCTTATTGTGGTTCTCAATTCCAACCAATGGTTTGGATTTCAGACCACGTAAGATCGCATTAGTTATACAAGAAACATAGTATATTGCCATATGTTATATCAATCAATCAATCAAATGTTATTTGTATAGCCCATATTCACAAATTACAATTTGTCTCATAGGACTTAACAAGGTGTGACATCCTCTGCCCTTAACCCTCAACAAGAGTAAAGAAAAACTACAACAAAAACCACCTTTTAGCAGGGGACAAAGAAGGTAGTAACCTCAGAGAGCCACGTGTGAGGGATCCCTCTCCAAGGATGGACGGACGTGCAATAGATGCCATGTTATATCTATGTGTTATATATGGTGTGAAGTCAATGACTTTTCACAGAATAATCTGTTACATTGTATATCTTCTCTTACTGTTCAGCTATCTCTCCCTTATCTCTACATCTTTTGTACTCTTGTAGGTCAGAGAAGAACAGGGAAGTGAACGAATGTGTCCATGTTCCTTTACGCACACTCATACACACACAAACGTACCAGCCAACACTCCCCCTGTGCAGACACTGTTTAACTATGCTAATTTGAATATATTTTTGGGTCAATTGTGCGCTCACCAGAGACGGCTTCCACGGCAACCCTTTGCCGAACAATTTAAATTTGTAATATTCCATTTAATTTATATGGGCCACCACTGAGGCAATCTGACAATGCCAAAAAAGCTGCCTTGATCTTTTTTGTTGTTTTTTTTGAAAAAAATGTATATAAATCCCATCACCTGGTTTCAGCCCTTCCTCACCTGACTCCCTGCTCTTATCTATCTTCAAATCAATAAAAACAATTATGAGATCCAACTCGAGCACCAAAGCTCTTCTTCCTCATCTTTTGTTTTCCCTCTCTCTATTTCTTTCTCTCCCCACTGCTTTTATCCTCTTGTCTCCCACCATCCTCTCTCCTTGGTGATTCACTGGGTATAATATTTAATTATACTCTATAATTTATGCAGGTTATCAAACTCTGAGCGCATCATTTTATGTACATTGTGTAAATTGCTTTTTTCTCTCTCCCTCCCTGGCTCTCTGTCTCTTTCCGTCTTTTCTTTTCGAGTCTTTTTTTTCCTCTTGGATGGGAGGAGGGTAAATTCTTTGCAGGCATAGACAGAGATATTGAAGCCTCGGTGCAAATGTGAAATGAATAAACAGGCTGGATCTCTTCTTCAAGGGCCTAAATGAGATCTGCACAAAATAATTTAAACTAGGCCCATTCATCAAGCCCAGCCAGGGAGTGTGTGTGGCAGCGGCCTGTCTATGTTGTCCATACTGTATGTGTGTGTATGTGTGTGTGGGGGTTGTTTGTGTGTGTGTTCCATGCCCCTGGCAGTGGTGGTAGCAGTTGTATCCTTCTGTAGAAACACAGAATGACAGAGATTAAGAGTGATCGAACAAATACTGGAAATGGAGGTTTTATAGAAAACTTCGATAGTTGATATACCTGCATACACAGTATAGTTATTATACAAATATCATCCTACTCTGTCCACACGGTCATATTGCTGGCCTAATGCTGAACATAGAATTTGAAGTATTTAATTGTCTCTCTAACTGCCCAGTCTGGCGGGTGACCTTTATTGATTTATCCACCTATGACAAATTTTACAGGCATCCGGTACTAGTCGGGTTATAATTCCGGACCCTGGCAGCATGCCTGCATGTATTGTAGCTGTTACCCTGCAGAAGGAGCCTCCTTACTAAGATATGTAGTCTGATTTTTTCAGTCTTAACATCCTTCCCTAAATCATTTACAATGGGCTGTCACAGCACCAGTGTATCTCCATTTGCTCACAACCACACTGCACGATTTTTCTTTAATCAAGTGTCAGCTTCAAACTTGGCAGAATTAGTCAGATCTCTGTTTTAATTATGGGGAAAATAAGACTTGAGCCAACAGCAGTCTTAAATCATGTTATTTACATTGGATACGATGGCAGTCATTTCATTAAGACTAATACCACAATAAATGACTTGATGAGATGTCCGTGCAGTGAATGGAAAAGAGGTAATCTTAAGTCCTTGGCAAACGTAGCTATTCAAACGACACTACCGGAATAATCAGATGACTGATAAACAGTCAAAATAATAAATGTGAAAATTTTAAACCTTTATGGACAAGTACTTGAAACTGTATAATTCCTAGTGGAAAACTGAGAAATGTCTCAGATGAAAATCACAGTAACATCTTAAGACAATTGTGACTTGAAAACAAGACTCAGTATCACACTAAACTAAAAGGTTTCCACAGCCGTCGTGCTAACAAGGTCTTCCACAGGGAAGTACTTCCACATTGACCACAAGACTGTCTGCACAACAAGGGAGAAATAAACCTGGATGCACATTGAACGCGTGTGTGTTCGTCTTTTTTTGGGTGAAGAAGTCACACACACGGTTTTTGTTTTTAGAAAACATTCAGTATTTCTTTACTGTTGTAATGTACTATAGTTTATAGTTTCTCTGTAAAAGTTAAGAGTGAAAATATTTGTTAAGTACTGTCACGATGTACTGTTTAGGACAGGACACATTAAGTTTAGGACTTGGGCTAGACTCTGCACTTGTAGGGCTGTACTTGGAACTTTATTGGCATGACCATAGAATTATTTTTAACTTAACACAATTACTTTGATAAGAGACATCAAACCAATTCATGGGATATGAAGAAAAGAATGAGAACCACAATAAAACAAATAGATGCACAAACTAGATACGAGCCAGAGAAACTGACGAGACGGAGCAGTCCAACAGCAGATAGCGAAGATGATGTAAAAACATTTTACAAGCTAACAAAATAACTGTAAGGGAGACTTGAATTTAGTCTACATTTGAAAAAGAAAAAGTCACAGAGCACCTCTTTTAATTCCCCCGTACCAGGTGAGGAGGCACCTGGGACTGAACTGTTTTATAATTATATGGGACGTTGTGGTGATTCACCATCCTCATCCAGTCACAAAGTGGATTACAGCCCATCTCAGGTTGATGCCAGTTTTCTTTTCACCAACCTCTCCATCCCTCGTACAGTGTAATGTACAGACAAATCCATTTTCCTCATGGGAGGGGAAGGTGTGTGACCCACACCCACATGGTCACAGGTCCCTGAATAAAAAAAGAAAGTAAAAAATCAAAAAGTAAGAAGGAACAATAAATAAATCCTTAAATAAACAGATGGCGGGGAGGAGGGTGTAATCTAGGTCAGGATTTCAATCAATCAATCAAATGTGTTTGTATAGCCCGTGTGTATGTATGTATTGGTTTGTGTTACATGGGTAGACAGGTGTAATTGATAAATGGGGTCCAGCATGTGTGAAATGAATCTATTTGATTGTTTTTTAATGCTATTTGTCTTTCTGTATAGATGTGTTCAGACAGTAGAAGGTGCCACTGAAGTGTTGAGAGGGTATTTCTGTCGGTCTGGTTTAGGAGGATTGTGCTTTTAGCGATTTTTAAAGCAACCAGTACAGCTTCTTCATATTACAGTCGCTGAAACATCTCCTGGCAGACATACAGGTGGGGAGACTGGAAAGCTGCGACCTATGACCGAGGTTAGTGTTTGTGTGATGTTAGTTGTGTTTAATGTGCAGCGTGCAGAAGTTATCGTCTGTGAGTCCCGGTTTGTGAAGATTATGTTGTGATTAATTGTCAGAGTTACATGCACAGTAAGACTGCACGATCCATGCAACAGAGACGGTGCTCTGTTTTCGCGGTGGTGGAACGAAACAAATAGAGATACTAGTGATCCATATTGTAATGCTTTCTGTTGTTAGCATTTCTCTCTCATTCTCAGTTAGTTTCCCGAGGGACAAAGTTTTCTTGCTGAGAATCATCAGTGTTCCGGTACAAGACTTGATCCTGACATATCTATGAAGTGTTTCAGTTGCATTAGTGCATTTTGGATGTGACATCAGTAGTTTGCTGTCATTGCCGAGTTGTATGTCGGTATGAAAACTGCTGGAAGACCTTTGAAAAGGCAAACCTAGTGTAGAGGATGTTACCTGTCGTGAAACAAAAATTGACAGCTGTGTCCGCCAAATAACACTGCAACATTGACAAATAAACAAAAGGCCATTGTATTTCACGATCGGTGTCACAGAAAATGGATATTAGGGAGTGTTGGTTGAAGTCCAATTTTAACTAGAAGGGTTCTCTGATAGTGTATTAAGGCAACTAAGGCAAAAGCCCTATGTCACCATATCTGAGCCATGTTTCCCATTATGTATCTTAACTCCCTACAGACTGGCATTAAACCTGCTTCTCTCAAGTGTTATAATGAATTGGAGGTGAACCATTGAGCAGAACACAGATTCAGTAAACTCTGAGACATTTTTAACAGTTTCTTTACAATATAAGAATATATTTAGTGGCTAAAGTAACTGGAGGACGTGCCTGGAGATGAAGGACGAGGCAGGTTGGACCGTGGAGCAGGCTGAAGGAGTACAGACTGGAGAGCGCTGGAGTGAAGGTGAGTGATGTGTTGATCTTACGGTGCTGGTGGTACAGTGTGCAGGCAGAGGCAGGCTGGTGGCAGGAGTCTGGGATCATGAGCAGGTTAAACAGAGCTGAAGACAAGCATGAGGATTCAGAGACACTGAGTCAACTGAGATACGGCTGAGTATCTACCGGATTACAACCAAATGGTCAAGAGCGGGTGAAGAGCAGATCAGAGTGCGATGATTGAACTGGGAAAAACGGAGGCCACGCCGGATACACACAATGCACTCATACACAAAGACAGACAGGGGATAAAAGATACAAGAGGAAGGGGAGAACCCACAGAGCCCACTGGGAAACTGATGTTAAAAACCAGGGTCATGACAGCTGTTAACTCACCATTGTTAAAGAAAATCAACCTGGACCCATTTATAATCAGTAATTATAGAATAATTTCAAATCATTCATTTCTTAGCAAAGAACTTGAAAGAATTGTGTATGAACAACTGCATGTATATCTTTCAACTCACAATGTTTGCGAGCCATAAAATCATGTTTCAGATCCAATCATAGCACATAGCCCTCATCAAAGTCACAAATTACCTTATAATCAACTCAGATTCACATAAAACCTTCATTTTAGTTTTACTAGGTCTCACTGTGCTTGTGATAGCAATGACCATGATTATTTGATTCAAAGACTTCAGGTATCAGTTTGCTTAGCAGGCACCGTCCTTAACTGGTTTGTAAATGCCAGGACTTTTCATGTCTCAATTGGTGTGTTTAAATCAGCAGAAACAAACATTTTCTCTGGGGTTGCACAAGGGTCAGTCCTTGGACCACTCCTCAATCTGTACATGCTCCCACTTGGACCACTCATAAGTAAACATACCATATCCTACCATTCATATGCCGATGATACACAGATGTACATTTCCCTTTCCTCTGATGATCTCAGTCCTGTTAACACAATGGTAGACTGCATTAAGGATATTAACTGCTGGGTGTCAAGAAACATCCTACAACTGAATACAGATAAAACTGACTTACTTGTTGTTGGTCTTAAAAATTTGAGAGAAAAAATGTATTCACATTTCAAATCAAATTTCCTTAGATAGACTGAATCAGAAAAACTTGTTGATTTTGACACGGATCAAAACTTTTAAAATCACATCACAAACATCACCAACACAATTGTATCATCTGGAGAATATATAAAAATTCTCCTCAACCAGGTTAGATTACTCATTCAGTATTATGCGTAAGCGTAAATTTGAACATATCACTCCTATCACTAAAATCTCTCTTATCCGATCTCCAACACAGAATCATCTTCAAAATCCGATGTTTTTCAAAGCACCTCATGGTTGAGCTCCACAGTACATTTGTGAGGGCAAGAAGAACTCCAATGTCAACAGGCGTCTTCCCATAGTTTGAAACACATAACAACTATACCATTAGAAACACAGACATGGTGCAATGACTTCCAATTTTAAATGTTTGTGAAAATCCCTGGGAAATTTTTCTCAGTGGTCAGAAACTGATGATAATTATTGAATCCAATGTTGTGTGACTGACTGTGCTATAAATGTCGTAACAACTTTTTTGTGGTGCAATGCTGGTAGATTGAAACTCAATACTGTGGCGACAGTATTGAGTGAAACTTATTGATCTTAGAAAATCTTTGTTCAGTGCCCTCATTAGGTATCTTTACATGGAGCCAAATTTTCTGATTATAATCTGTTTAAATGCACAAACAGAATAAAAGCCCCCCTCATTTACCTCAATAAGACTAACTGGAGGATGGGGGTATAGTTTAACCTTGTGAATGTTTTTAAATACTTTCTGACTCCATTCCGCCCTCTGTCTTGATGTTAATATGGGGAAGTTTGTTTCTTTATCCTTCAAACTGCTCCTCAGTGACGCTCTTAAAGAACGGAAGCTAACGTAGATGGTAGGAAAATACAAAGTACATGCCAAAGAGATAAGGTAACCATTGAGGAAGACAAACACATGATGTATCCATCACTTTAGCACATGCCACACAGATGACACATGTAAACCCCAGACTATATTAAATGATATCCCATGTAAACAGTTGAACCAAAATTTTAGAAAGCCCACTAGAAACAGCAACTTCATGTGGGAAGCGAATTAGAGCTGTGTAGACTCTAGCTTTTGCCCATTGCTGGATGGATTGCTGGATGGATAGAGAGTGGACATGAGTTTACCTATTTGACGATGGGCGATTGATTCTTGGCCAAGCTTAAGAAAGAAGAAGAACATTTTAGAAAATCTTGCACATTGATTTGTCATAGTCCCATAGCAGCCAATAACAGGTCCTTTCTTTGTAGAACTCCAGCTCTCATGGACCAACCTGGGTGATGAGCCCTTGAAGCTGAGGTAGCGATGGACTGCATGAAGGCTGGTGAAGTACAGAAAGGATTAACTTTAACTTTTTGTATGATTACAAGAGTTGAAATGCATTACAAGAGTTGAAATGCATTTGCATGTGATGAGAACTTGTGGCCTAATCTCCTTTTGCCACAAGTGTCTCAATCAGCTCTTGTTCACTTTACATTGTTGTACACCTGGTCATGACAATTTTCAAATGGATACCTATATGCAATATATTGGTCAGCCAATAGTCTGTTATTATCTTATAACAACTATATCAAATCGGGGTCTGATATGCATCAATATGAAAACTTGCTTCACAGAACAATTTACAGAAAAATATGCAATTTAAAAATCGCGAAAATTAATTAATTGAGTCATCTTCAACAGAGAAAAGAAATAAAACACATTTTGAGGCTCCTGCCTAGAGAAAGATGAAAAGGAACAATACAAGGCTGAGCCAAACCTATCATTGCAATTACAAATAGATCAACAAGCAATGCACTACCAATCTATAAAACCAACTCAAGTATATGTATTATATTAACAATATCAGATGATTTAGTATTGTATTATATTTTATGTATATATATATATTTTTATGTATGTATATGTGTGTCTATCAATATTGAGGTATGTAGGACTATGTACCTCTGCCAAGGAAGATATGTTTTGGTCTGTGTTTGTTTGCTGGTCTGTAGTTAGCAGGATAACACGGAAACTACTGAATGTATTGCCATGAAACTTTGTTTTACTTTATTTTAAACTGTTTTTCAAGATTTCCATCAACCCATGGATCTTGATGAAAAAATCCAGGCATGTTAAGGGGGCTGATATTTATGACTCTGTGCAAGTTATTAAAATACTTCAGTTAATTTAAATTTGCTTTCAGAAGGTGACTGTTGGGACTAGGTGGAGGTACACTATGTATGTACTTCATTTACCTGTTGGTCCATACATCTTGATGTGCTCTGTCAGGAATGGGTCTTATTTGACAGGTAAAGTATTCTTAGCTATTATTATTATACCACGATTCACAAACAACAGAGCTTGTTCACCCCCCGAAAGATAAGACCCTCTGAGAAATGACACGTTTCATGACCTTGCTCCAATGTTGTCATTTACAATCCATCTGGAGAGTTAGTTCAGACTCTTCTACATCTATAAAATAATCTCCACTCTTTTCATTAATGACATAGGCAACATGTTACTGCTCAGAACTCACCAGCTGCATCACTGTGCTTGTAGTTGCATTATACATCAACTAAATCATTCATGTAGTTGCCAAATAACATACAAGCAAAATGAAACCAAACGTAGCCTGTTGAGGAGGAGTACATTATCTGCTCCTGCTGAGCAGTCTCTCTGTTTAGCAGCATGCAACAATGTAAGGTGTTAGTTAGAGTCTGTATATGGCCCCCTGATGACACCATCCCTAGCTTTACAGTTCAGAAAATGTGCTTCCCCTCTGCTTGGAAGTTTATGCCATGCACGCTGCTCTATCAAGCCTGAGGCCCTGTGCCATCAGCTAAACCTAAACATAGCATGAGTGCGGAGTAAGTGTATTACAGTGACTCCATATCTAACTGAAATGGAAATGGTCTTGCGACCATCTGTTATTTGGTCTTGTGACCATCTGTTATTTTGTCCGTGATCCAAGCTGTAAAATAATATTACGATGTTAACCAAGTGGCAATTCAAACAGATTATCAGGTTACTTTGAGGGGCTCTCAGAGCTTCAAGGTAGAATATTGATAGAGTTCGCTTACATAAGAGAGTTTCCAGAGTCAAGGCCCGAAGACTTTGAAATTGAAAAGGCCCCCCGTAGCCCTACATGCATTTACACAGACATGAAGAGCATCGGTGTTCTGTTGAGGAGGATCCATGGTCTTGATCTAGGACTAGATATTTCAAAAGTCCTTTCATAAAACTGTATACACAAGGCTCCTGATTTGACATGACCAACCTTGAACTAAGACAGTGCTTATTTCAAAAACTGATAGCTGAAAGGCTTTGCTTCAATATAACTATAGATTACACCTAGATTTTGTACCAAAAATATCAAATAAATCAGTGGCAGCAGTGACTGTAAACCACCAGACAGTATAGCTGTTTGGTTGTCCGTTATGGTTATATTAGACTAACCTGATTCTAATTACCATACACAACCTTATCATACTGTAACAGAAAAGGGGCAGGGTGGGCCTCCAGCCCAAATAGGTCTGTGGGAATACACACACACACACACACAATGTCACACACATGCCTTGTTTCTCTCCTCTTTTCATTCTCCAGTGTTTTAAATGTCATTGACCTGAGGGCAAAGCACATACCATCTCAAGTGCTCATCAGTCTTCCGCTAGGACACATACACACACACAGACCAACACACCAATCAAGTCTCAGTGGGCTTCCTCTCTCCCTTGTCTCCCCCCTCCTCCCTTCCCGCCTTACATGTCATTCTGCACAATCGGATTGGTGGACACCTCATGCCGGGGAAACGCCATTCAGTCGGCACTTGCACCAGATAAAAGGTTAAAGGAACGGCTGACATCAATCAGTCATAACATTCACACATCACACTTTCCCTGTGACGTGCATCAGTCACCCTTCTTCACTGTGGTGATTGGCAGGCCTTACAGTGTGATGTCCAGTTGACAGTGTGGGTGTTTAGGTCATACTCAGAATGACAATGCTAGTGTTGGACACTTGGATTTCTTTGTGGACAGATGACACAGATCTGTACCGACTCTCATCTGAAAGGAGAAAGAAGTCACATCGCTGTGTATGTTTTCGGACCTGTCAGTGGAAGCATGGTGCAGAAACAATCCAGCTAAGCTCCATGCTTTATTCTGTTTAATCTATCAGGGGTACTTAACACCCTTCAATGCATACACACTCTAAAAGAAGGTAATGCCACTAATGCTAGGTGCTGATCCTGGGCTAATTTAACAGTAAGCCTACTGTAACTACAGAACAGATGTTATTATGTGATAAACTTAGAAAATGAAGCCTTTCTATATTTCAGCACTGTTTAAAAGGGTTTCCCTCCTGCACAGCTTTAATTTTTTATGCAGTCCTGCTGAGTAATAGGCTACAACAGATCGGATGCTCCCTTAAAGCGACACCATAAAACTTTAGCTGAGCAACAGCAGCCTCTGCAGCCACAAGTGGTAATTAATTCTGTTGAGCTCCGAGTGGTTAAGTGTTTTTCATGTACAGAAAACAAAACGTACCAAGCCTTGACTATAGCTCAGACTGTGTAGTCGCACTCACTAAACTGAAATACTGTTTGGTGGTGTATACTCCTCATGATCCTGATGATCATGAAGGGCTGCAGCTGTAACAAACACACCAAACTTCTTTTAGAACTCTTGATATTTTTAAAGTTTCTTTCCTGGTTTTTATTGATTTCTATTTATTTTTAACTTGTTTAAAATTCAGCATTCATCTTGGGCCTGACTCTGGCAGTTTGAGCGCCCGACTTTCAGTCGGTTTGGATCGTCTCACAAGAGATTGTTCACGCTCACTATGGAATGAGAGAGGCCTCATTCTGCTAGTTACAAGTCAGCGCACCTCAAAATGAAGGCAGAACTGTGCTGCTTGTTGTGAGACTATACTATGTAAATATTGTTTGTCTGGAGGCTAATGTATGTTAATGGTGACGATTTGACCATCAATCGTCTATATGAGAGAGAGAGAGAGAGAGAGAGAGAGAGAGAGAGAGAGAGAGAGAGAGAGAGAGAGAGAGAGAGAGAGAGAGAGAGAGAGAGAGAGAGAGAGAGAGAGAGAGAGAGAGAGAGAGAGAGAGAGAGAGAGAGAGAGAGAGAGAGATGTGACCCATGCATATACCCAGCCTGAAATCAGTAACAAAAGGGGGGGGGGGGGGGGGGGGTTCACTGTGTGAAAGGAGGAATCAGCTATACTGGTCCCAGTGCACGTTGTTATACTGACAGTCTTTGGCAGGATTTGATCTGGATTCATACTTGACAGCTAAATGTCATGAGAAACATGAATACACATATGAACTGCTTGATTACCTTGTTTGGATTGTTGAACTAAATACAGTATGGTGGTTTCACATTGTAAACCTTAAGTCAGACAACATATAGTCAATATAGTCAAATTAATAAACTAGTTCTATTTTATAAATATACATCATAGCGTCTTGTTTTTTAGATACATTTCATAAACTCCCCTAAGTATGTTTTATTATTATTTGTAAAAATAAAACATTTATTAAAATATTGAAAAGCACATTTCAGCTTCCATTTTCCCAGCTTCCTGTTGTGGTGTGGAAAACAGGAAACAAAATATTTAACATTAGTTTTATAATGTCAGATTCAGTCTGTGTATTATCTGCCCTATAACTGAATTTATCTAATTGTTGGTTATATATTTTATGGTACAAGTGTCTTAAAGCCATTAACCATGGTTTTGTGATATTTACATGAGACGTTATTTTAATATTGAACAGGGTTGTAGAATCAGTGGGATACGAGCCCTAAGCAGCTACAGAAAGGGGTTAATAGCTGCATTTCAAGTGCATAGGGATAGGTAGGTAGGAGGGTGTGTATGTGTGTGTGTACATGCTTGTGTGCATAGAAGCAGCTACACAAAAGTGACATAAATAGTAGCAAGTGCAATGTACAGTAGGGCTTTGCAAAGAGAAGAGGAGAGGAGGGGAGGGGAGAGGAAGCCAGCATGTCGCTGCTCTGTTGGAAATGATATCATAGCAGGGGTTAAACAGCCACCGTTTACCTTGATTTATAATCCCCCCACCCCACCTCTCGTCCTCCTCCTCTTATTCTTCTCCATATTCCCCACACAGAGGGTGAGGCCTGGCTGCTGGAGGGAGGGAGAGAGGATGGGCATCATGGAGCAAAGAATGGAAATTAATTAGACCATGAAAAAATAAATCATAATATTAAGGACGAAGGAGTGACTCCAATTTTAGATTTGTGTTCACACTGGGAAAGAGAAAAAAGGGTTCATACTGAAAACAGTTGGTTTTCAGCATGCTGTTAATGGACGCTGTTTTCCCACAATGCAATGCAAAAAGAAATAAAGCAGCTCACAGCTGTAATAGTTAAACCAAATCGTGGGTGGTAGTGACTCATGCAACAGTCATGCTAGGCTGCTAGCTTCTGCAACTGCGTCTGCGGCTTTTCACGCAGCTGTGGCGAAGGACTCGTTGTCATTCATGCTTCCCCAAGGGCTGCGCGTGTTGCAAAGTAATTCATCGCCAGAACACTAGGCGGAGTAACGTTTTTTGTTGAAGACGGCCTTAGAGACGCCTTCTTTGTGTGTGGCAGTCGTCTTCAACTGTTTATTTACATCGCCACTGCGGCTCCTCATAGCCTTTTTCTGGTAGACAAATCCGCCAGTCAGTGACGGGTTATACAAGTGGTCATACTTTCGGATCTCTTCTGCCAAACGCTCCTCTATTTGGTCCATATTCGTCCTTCTAAATCTTCCGTTGTTTCTGCCGGTATTATGTGGCATGAAACCGGAAATGTCACAGCCTTGCGGGCTCCGTGAGGCTCGCGGAGCTTTGCCGTATAGTCAGACAAATTGGGCAACGCACGCAAGCACGTAAGAAGGGATACTTAAGCCCGCAAGGGCTCTTGCGCTTGCGGGCCCCTGAAAAAGCAGAAGCATGCGCCGGCCTTTACACTATATGCTATGCTTAGCATGCTAAATGCTCTAAATGACAATTTCACATTCAGTACTGATATTGTTTGCCTCTATCTCATTTTTAAGATCTTTGCACACCAAGTCTGTATATTTTGTCTGAAATTGTTGCAAGTTTGAAATAAATATGACCTCACTTAATAAAGTTACGTCCGTAATAAAGTTATGACTTAGGTTTTACAACAGGAAAAGGGCGATTTACCCTGGTCACTGCACATCCAGCCCAAAACTATACTTGGTACAGACATTGTTTGTCCACTTGCCTTCTATATGACCCTTTTCCTGCTGTCTCAGCTTGTACGACTGTTTTTTCCTCTTGAACTGAAAAACTCAACTGAACATTTTGTCTGAACACTGGAAAAAAAAAGCACAGAAAACTCCATTATTGTCTACTGAGTAATGGGATGGACCACCAAGCTTCTTTCCTTCAGCTGACCTGTATTATGAACCAAACTGAAGCTATGGGAGACCACCTATGGACCACAGAGTGATCCTGTCATCATCCTTCACCTCCCGCTAGTTATTATATTTTGCATATTGGTCTTTCCAAATTCTTCTTGATAGCAACTGTTTTATTCAGCTCTCCAAGCTATTTCCATCCAGATTGTTGAGACTCTGAATACCAACATGCCTGTAAACATACATCCCATGCAGGATCATTTCATTACACTGGGCATGTGTGCTAGGGTAGACAGCAAACAGATTGTCTAGTTTCTTTTTGTTTGCTTAGTTGTATAAAATTGTAGGAATGAGAAAAGTTGGTAAAAAGTAGGGCATTTCATTTTTTTCTTTTCTTGGATGGACATGAGATGGAACAGTAAGAATTAATTATGAATGTTGCAAACACCACTGGTAGCTAAGGTTTATTTGTTTGTCTCAGGAAAAGAGTCACATGACAAGAGCATGACGAATCAGGGAAAGATGCTTCTCGTTCAGACTAAATTAACCCTTTTAGGTTTCAAACTAAAACAAGGTGCAGCAGCATTTCCACAAATCTTACTTTAAGGGGCTTGAAACCCCAGTGTAGAGTGGACAAAGCAAGAGATACATATTTTAAATAAAACAGTGTGGATGTAGCCTGAAGCTCAAGCCTTAATTCTGTCTACCATAAAACATTTCAGCATTCCACAACTTCTTCACACACGCACACACATTCAGTCACACACCCTCCCTTCGCAGCAGTGGCAGCACTTCACAAAGGAACCATTGAAGGGGCTCCTTCAGTTTAAAAGTTGAAGAGTATGTCTAATTTTGGTCAGAGTTCATTAGGCAACACAAAAGTGGGAGCTTGCAGAGAACATGAGGACAGTGGCAGAGGCAAGTGCTTCATGCCAGGACTGATAAGAGCAGACAGAAACTACAAAGGCGCCTCTCCTTCAGAAGAAGGAAAGGGTGAACAAGGAAGGAAGGGAGGAGAGAGAGAAAGAAACCAAATAGCAAGCAAACGTCTTGGCCCAGAATGTTGTATGATTTTAATACATGCATGTCAGTGTTTGTTAAAGTGACTCATTGAGCCTGCAACACACTGCTATTCAACTTAATACTCAGCTGTGAGGGGGGGGGGGGGGATGACCAGCAAATGAAAATGAAATACTTAAAAGTATGACTACTGTATGGAGGGTATTAAAGTGTCATCATGTCAAAGTGAAAGCTGCATCAGAAACAGGACACGACTTTATGTCAATGGCAAAGCCACCCTCGCTAGTCAAATTCCATCCCCTCATTACGATGAAAAAAATGAAGAGCTTATGAAATTATATATATATATATAAGCAACAACAGCTAAGGTAGAAAACTGCTTTCAGTAGCCTACATGGGCTCAGAGTCGGTAACATTGTTGTGGGTTGAAAGAAGAGAGTGTGAAGATGAATGTGGACAGTGATCTGCCCATGAGATCTGCGTTTTTGCTGTAACTGGGATGCAGTGCTGCTGCTTTAGTGTGAGGCCCTGCGCTGTAAATGGATATTGGAGATTAGATCTTTCATCTGGAGAGAGCCATGTCATTTTCCTATTTTTCTGTCTTATTGATTCAGTCCGCTCTCAGCTCCACATGAACAAACCCTTTCAGACTGGGAAAGGCCAAACAGAGCTGTTCATATTCCCTACTTATAGATCTGCCTACGTTATAAGAGATGTTAGAGCAGATGGGGATAAGATTTTCTAGATAAATGTCTAGATGTGTTGAGTGATAGATGCATTACCACAGCCACTGTTTTATTCGAAGACACGACTCATATATTTCCATCTATTCTACATTGCATATATCAAGAGTCTTTACATGATGCAAATGAATGAGTCATCCAGATACTAATGTGGTAGCCAGTAGTTGTAAGGCCTCCATAATGGATGAGTTTAAATGCAGTCTTATTACAATGACCTCTTTCTGTCTCTTAAACACACAGAAGCGTCTTCATCACTGTACCACTAATGCATTAATGTCATATATCAGTCACACTCCCGCACACTTCCATATTGTGAGGTCCATATTTAAGGTGCATACTGGCTCAATGTGAAAGTAGATAGCAACACACCCGTCAAACTAAATTACAAAATATGCTGAGGCCATTATCAGCACGGCACACATACACATACATACAAAATCAGTTATGACCATTATCTAATCTGGCATTGCTATAATTATAGTTTGATATGGTCTAGGCACAAATAGTACTTGGCTATGGTTTGGTTAAGATAACAGCACTGTGAGGTTGTACGGCTTTTGTAAAGATACAGTAAAAGAAAAATAAACCAAAGAATGGGACAAATGTATAAACTCACCTGGCGCTTGTTCAGGAAGACCATACTAATACCTGCCTTTTCCTCCCTTTGCTATCAAAGCAGCCTCAGTTTTGTGTCATAGATTGTGCAATATGTTAGAAACCTCCTCTGAGATGCTGCTCTATGTCGACATGACTGCTTCACATCATTTCTGCAGATTTGTCAGCTGCACACTCCTGCTGTCAATCTCCTGGTCTACCACATCGCAAAGGAGTCCAATCTGATGACTGTGGAGTTCACTGAAGTTCAAACTCTGTCATGTTCATGAAACCACTTTGAGACTTTTACTTTGGGACCCGGAGCATTAACCTGTATCCATTACGAGACATACAGGTATGTGTTGGATGCGTCAACCATAACACTGCTCATTCCCTTTGATTGGGGTGACGTCATTCATTGCCTCACTGCATTGGAGGTCTATCGCATAGCATTGCTTGTGCTGTGTACGGCAGAATATTGAGCATAGCTCCACTTTCCATGCAGCATAGGAGGCATGATACAGCTTCCGGCTATTTGTCCCAAGCATGAAACTGTGACGATCACTTTAGCACTTTAAATAATGCACGCCCATCCTAAAGCATTAACGCCATGAATACATGTGAGTCCACAGTCAGTCCATGACATTCAAAACATGTCGTATTGATATAAAGAGACTCACAGTGGCAAGAAATACATTCATTTCTCTACCAGTAGCAGCCTGGACTGTTGACATAAGTCAGGTTGGGCTCATGGATTCATGCTGTTGCCTCCAGATTGTGACTCTATCATTCGCAGCCTCAGCAGCCTCCAACTTCATCAGCTCAGGCTTTGATTTTCTTGTCTTCGACTGAATGTGGGTGAGTGGTGGTTTTTCTCTGTATGTTGGTCCTGCGATATGATGGTGACCTGTCCAGGGTGCAGGTATCCTCTCATCCAACGTCAGCTGACATGGGCTAAAGCCTCCCTGAGACCCTTGAAAGAATAAACGTGATAGATAAATCAATGGATATAATGTTTGATAAGCTCTCAAAGTGTATGCTAAAGGTGTCACATGATTGCTGTTTAGAGGATTGCATGGTCATGGCCTGACCAACACAAGCGTGGCTACTAAATACCAAGGCCAACTGTATGCATAACCTTTCTTAATTCCACAGTAAACATTGATGACCTATCCAGGATGCATCTACGTAAGACACTACAGGATTACCTTATATAATAAAATAATAGATGGACTTCTTTCTAACAAGACAATATGTCAACAGTGTTTATCTAGAAGTGATGCTCTCATCTCCATTTTGCACCAATTTAAATATGACTAATAAAAAGAAATGAATATGGAGATTCAGTCTGATGATCAAGTCTACTCTGCATCATCACGTGCTACATATTCACTAGACGACATCTCACATGGATGTTTGTCCCTGTGCTCAAAAATCAGCCTCTGGTTCCAAAGACACATTCTCCCTATAGGGCCTCACAATTCTTCCACCTGAAATTCCCCAATGATAGATATTTGAACAAACAACAAATGATGTTCTTGTTCTGGTGTCTTCTCTGCAGTCATGAAGTCAATAGAGTGACGGCCACGCTTCACACACATCCATGTCACTCTGCCCAGGTCTGGAGCTCCACCAGGCTGCAGGTACAAGGACAATCACAGCTTTGGGCTAATTCCTTTAGCACGCGAGGTCCATCTCATAATGACTATCCTCAGCATAAGCTTAAGCCACCCACAGTAGACTTACCCTAGCATTTGGAACTAATGAAAACAAATGGCTTTTCAATGGACAGACAAACCTATTTCAGACATTCATCATCAGCCTCATAGATTTCTAAAATCCTATCAAGTCTGTCCCCATACACTACATCTCACTCCGGCGCTCCCTCTTTGTCCGCCTATCTCTCTCTCCACTCACAGACTGCAATCACAGACTTTGTAACTTTACAGCATCATTTATTCAGGTTCCACCTGACAGTTATTCACTCACCAAATGGCCACTGACAGAAACGAGACCACAGGATGGCGTTATCTAGAAATGGCAGAATGAATGGAAACTTGCTGCTAATTTTTCTGAGCGGTGCATGGCACAGCTCCGAGCTTCAGC
Organism: Pleuronectes platessa; assembly: GCF_947347685.1. Lineage (NCBI taxonomy): Eukaryota > Metazoa > Chordata > Actinopteri > Pleuronectiformes > Pleuronectidae > Pleuronectes > Pleuronectes platessa. The sequence goes on along the minus strand of NC_070626.1, from coordinate 4,631,062 downwards.
AAAATCTTCACACACTTTTCCACAGCAAATAAACAAAATGTGATTAGATAAAATCAGACTTTAATGATCCCTGTGAGGAAATTGGGTTGTTGCAGCAGCCCAGGGAAGAATATACTGTAGATAAGAACAGAACAGATATAGATTATTTGGAAAAAAGAAGAAAAAAACAAATATTAAGTAATAACAATGCAGGATCATAGGGACAATAATACCACAGATAAATATGTGAAGACAAAGCATCTTCAGTGACACAGAGAAATAATGCAGGTCATGTGCGTGACAGGGAATCAGATTGTGTTTGTCAGACGAGGTGCAGAGTATTGCGGAGCGCAGCAGATCAAGTTTGGATAGAAGCATTTTTGTTAGTCTAAAATCAACCCGTGAATCGTTTGCCCTAAGTGCTTACAATATCTACAAAATCATGTTTGCAAAAGCAGTAGGTAAGGGCGTGTACTGAGTCCAATTGGCATGTCAGAGGCAGACGACTACTTAAACCTTTACGGTTTTAAAGTAGCCCTTCTGCTCTTCTATTTCTTAACTTTCATGAAAAGATAAGGAAAGATACTATCTCTGTTAATATTCATGAGCAGCTTCATTTTCAGCCTCTGCAAAAACCCTCAGCTCACTCTCACTGAAGCAAAGTGAAACAAAGAGGAGTTCGAAAAGAAAAGGATGGACACCATGATAGCTTTTCAGAGCAGTAAACATTCTTCTCATGACCAGTGTATTGGCGTCTGATAAACCTTCAAACTCTGGCTCTATTACTCTCTCTGGACTTCCTGGATTGAATTCAATAACCAGCACTGCCCTGCCTTTTTTTATTCGATAATTTGCACACAGATACACGCAGGTATCACTTTCTTGTAGTGAGTATAATAATAACAGATAAAAGTACAAAGTAATATGCAGATTTCTTGAAAGAAGCCAGATGCCAAACTGAAACTTTGGAAGTTAATATTCACACAATCAAAGGACCTCTTCAGTTTTGTCAGTTTAGAATAAGAGTAATCAGGTTATATTGTTTCCATGGCATTATCGACTGTTTTAAAATTAAAATAACACACACTAACATACTTTGTAGCATACATCGGAGAGTGAAGACTCTCAAGGGACTCCATTTTTGTATGTTTAGGTGTAGGAGCCTATTCACCGTAATATATGAAGTTTAATTTTCAGTTTAATTATTTGAGATCACATTTTTAAGTTAAATAAACTTATTGACTGTGTAAGAAAAAGAGATGAATGGATGTGAATGTGCAAATGAATGGATTTAGGGTCTGAAAGCTTGTGTTACAATTTTTTTAAGTTATGTTTTTTGTTCCTGCTTTACGCACACACACACACACACACACACACACACACTGCATGGCTGAACGAGTGGCATACAGAGGGACACTCAACAGCAGGGCTGACTGATGAGCGATGATGATGTCATCAGCGAGTGCCAATCCGGATCAGGGTAGTGGCTCAGTGCCAGGCGGGGGGGTGGCCTCGGCAACCAGATGCCAAGGCAACAATGCCACTCAGCCAATCAATGAGGGGAGGTGCAGTGCTGGAGCATGGCAGATGCACTCTGGAGGGAGCTGTGGAGTTAACATATTAGAAGCATTTGCAGCCATCTTAAATATAGCCTCTTTATCATTCCTCTAATGCCTATGTGTTTAAGGAAATCTTATCTTAACACGTCTATCAAATTATAGAAATGTGTCATGTTCAGTGCATTTCAGGAGTCTGTTTTGGTAACCTGCATTTCTGTCTATGGTATATGACATGTATGCAGTCAGACACCCTGACAATAATACATTATACATTTTATACATTCAGAGCAAAGTTGACAGTGGAAGATAAAGAAAAGTTATTCCACGTTCCATCCTTAAACCATATTGTGGTTTGCCAAGATTGCGTTAACATTAACAATGTGGACTGATGTGCTTTTTACTTGGAATTCTGTTCATTAGGTCCTGAAATGAGACAAAAATCAGACTATTCGTCGAATGGACCCAGATCAGGAAATCAAATTCTTATGACTGACATGATCATGAAGGGCTCATGGAGAAATAACTGAAAATAAGACTGAGACTTTACATTTTTCTATGCCATAAAAGATGCACGCACTCAGACACACACACATACTGAACCTATGAGTGGAGATCATTTTAAGAGTGTGTCCTTAATAATTCACCTGAATTCAGGTCATTTAAAGTGATACCAACAATGGTGTTATCAGCATGTTAGACAGACAGACAACTGAATCAAAGATGGGCAGACACATGAATGAATGGATATACCTCTATGGGATATACGTTATTAATCAAGGGTCTCTGTTGAGAGACAGATATTTTAGGAAAGCAGATATGTGGCTGCAATGAAAAACTAAACTGATATGAAACATTTTGCCATCAGTAACGCAAAGTAAATGACCCATTGACTGCTTTCATTACTCTTGTCTCACATTCCAAACCAACCTGCAGTGCTAAGCCGACTCATCTACAGCGTCTCTGTTAATCACACAAGAGCATATGCATTAGACATAATTATGCCGCTGCATTTTAATAGCACACAGTGTATCTTTAAAACACATCTACAGATGTGAGTCCTACCACCATGCTTTTAAAACAAGAGCACATTTGTGAATCCAGCCGGGTACACAAATTAAATACGGCTCTCCCTACAATGTAATGGACACTTGATCTTTGCGGAGGATCGTAACATGATAGTATGAAAATGCACGACAGAAAATATAACATCAAAATAGCAATTTTATACTTAAATTAATCATTTTTCTCTGTATCACACTGGCAATGTGTTCAATTTGCTGCTGTTGTGTTTTCTCTCTCTCTCGTGCGCGCTAGGTAGGAGCCCTGAGCAGCAGAACCAGTAGCGGTGAACAGTTAATAGTGGCGCTGCAATAACAATAAAATGTCATCAATCTGTGGGCGCCTCCTGCCTCTGTCACACCAAGTTTGTACAGAGTAATGACATTAGAACCAGAGTAGCAGGCATGCTGCTCTCTTAAAGGCACCGCGCCTCCCAAACAAACAAACAAACAAACAAACACCACACCCAGGGAGCATAATGTGGGCGATGAAATAAGGAAGAGGGGGATAGAGAGCAGAGGGGAGGAATAGAGAGAGGGAGGAGATAGAACAAGGCACAAAGGGATAAGGGCAGATAAATACTTGTTCCTGCAGTAGCCATTTTAGACTCAACTATAGCAGAAAGTGCACATACAGCTCATTTGCAGCGAAGTCAGGTGTCTGATAAATATATTAGTTTGGCAGGAAACTGATCTCAGCAATCCAGAGGAATATACTGCTGATTCACAGGTTTCTCTCACTAATGTAAAAAAAAAGAATTGAAAAAGCTTCATTAACAAAACAGCGGTCGACCAGCCTATCAGCATTGTAATGTGATTACAGAGAATATAGGTAACAGCAGGAAGTAGGACCAGCACATACCTGGCAACGTGTTCTTGTGCTAATGTTTTCCTCTCAGGGCGTTTTAGTTTGACCGCTTCGTTGTAAACTTTAACAGTGCTGCCTCGTGACACTTCACACATGTGGACAGCTGTAGATGTGTGTTAAGGCTCAACGCAAAACTTGCTTGGCTGTTAGAGTTCAATTTAAAGAAGCATCTAAAAACAAACCCTTCTTCATAAATGGACAGAGGGAAGAGGAAATAATGATCATGAGATTCTATTAACAGATTATAACAGGAAGTGGTCCCTGGTTCTGAGGTCAGTACATTATGCATTACGTTGATTACGGCCAGTATTGGTGAATGTCATGTGCTCATACCCAAACCTTACTGGAAATGACTTTGATACTAAAGATGCTTTTCGCTGTTCAGTGTGTGTGTGTGTGTGTGTGTGTGTGTGTGTGTATGCATGCTTTTGCAATGGTCTGTCTGTGTTTGTTTTTTTGCCAATGTGGGCTCATTGGGGTGTTCTGACTAGAATCCATCTGTGTGCCCACTGCTGACACATTAGCCAAGAGCCTCCATCAGTGACATACCCACTTGAGGGACGGGGGCTGGAGGGTGGCAGAAGTGTGTGTATGTGGTGTGTGTGCGTTATTGTAAGAGAAGGAGGGAGACTGGATGAGAGAAAGAGACAGAGGGGAGGTACTGGCCAGGCGACATTAACCCTGCGTTGCCTGAGGCCAAGCCGTGCCACTGATCCTGTTTCTAATTCACCCCTGCTGGCAGCGCTAATGCCAGCCACTACCAGTTACCACACAATCTGCTCAGGGGACTGCCCAGCCCTGTTCAGCACTACACCCACTTCTACAATAAACTGGGCAGAGCTATGCATAATGATTAGCATCCTGCTTAGGCCTCATGTCTCCTCACACCGAGAGGAATTGCTGATAATATATATATATATATATATATATATATATATTGACTTTACAAATTTAAAATAATCTCTTTGTTACCTCAAGCCAAATTTTTAGTTTGTATTGTTCTTATCTTCCAGCTTTATCATCTGATATAATTAAAAACTGTGATCATTGAAAAAAAATTGCTTTTCAATATACACGGATCCTTTAAGACACAGTGAACTTTCATTGTGTCAACTGGAGTGCAGGACCACATTCATACATCTGTTTAATTGAATGGCAATCCAAAACAATTTAGTAATTTAGCTCTTGTTTGACACCACTTGTGTTGACTGTGTAATTTGTATCATGTTGTAGTTCATAATTTGCTGTCACCTTGTCTTAATCTGCTCCTATTTGGCCTCCTCTCATCAGCAGCCTGCCTGTTAGCCACTATTCATGTAAGCATCTCTTCATTTCCCTCCCTCCCTGCTGCGTCTCACTCGCTCTCCCTCACTCTGCTTTCACTCCTAAGCCAGGATCCTGCTTTTTGTTTTGTTCTGGCACTATCAGCCATAACAACATTAAGAAATGGTGACGAGAGCAGATCAATATTGAAAAATACCAAATTTTTGGCAGGTACAAAGGTTGAGAGTATGAGTCTATCAAAGTTGAAACAACCCTCTGCCCTTTGACGGCTGTGAGGTGCAGACTGGGTATTGTAGTAAGACGGGACCATCCACCCCTGTTTTCCCCAACCTGAACCCAAACTGAGCTGTGACTTCTTGTGCTGCTGTGAGATCTACATACGTTGCTAATTACAGAGCACAGATTAAAACCAAAACGTGGAAGAAGAATTTCTCACAGGTACAGGGACATACCTCTGCCAAGACCAAACAATTCTACCTGTGTCTGTCTAGCTCTTAAAACAAAAACAAAAGACAGAGATAGGGGATGTCGTAATGAAGCATGGAATAGTGGGAGTTATCTTCACCAGCACTGTCATCCTGGCAGTCTGTTTCTCCTGCTGAGGATTCCTTAAGTGTCAAGTTTTTGAGTTGGGGTCAAATTACAGATATCTTCTCCTTTCCAAAACAATCGGAAAATCTGACTTAATCCAGTAAAACACTGAATAAAGCAGCAACATGTTAAAAATAATTGTTTCTCTAACACTGACACTGTTATTGTTTTGATTGAGAGAGCCCATAGCTGCAGAACTATTCATACTATGCATTTAACTGAGGGTCTTGACCTGTATCATGATTTTACTGAGCTCTAATAAAATGCTGGGCGGGTGTATTTAGTCCTTTGTTGTCTGATCCTGTCATAGTGATAAAATGTCTAACGTATTCATTGTTTGTCCACCAATACACTCACTGAGTCACTAGCTTCGTGTTAGCTTGGGGCCACAGCATTGATAATCCTTGGAAAAAAACTTGTTCTGAAAAGAATTAGCGTTACAAACCTGCTGCTAGCAGTGTAACAGCAGTGCTGTCTACTTTTGGTAACGGCCAATTCATACTGTTCATTTCCACACTTCTTACAGTGTCTGCTTTAGTCCATGTGAGGTCACTGTCAGGGTCTGCGCAGACATTGATGCCCATGGGGTTTGTGTTAAATGATCTGGGGTCAGTTACATTTTAATTTTGATTTTTAAAACAATAAAAGAGCCAAAACAACAAACAAGCGAGCTCCTCTTGCTGTCATTACCTCTGTTTTTACATCTATTAGCAGGATTAAGCAAAAACTACCAAACCAAATTCATTGGATGAATCCATTAACTTCTGATGCAGATCAGGGGTCAGATCCAGGAACTTTGCTTCACTTTCTTTAACGTTGTGGGTGTTCTGGAACATTTTCATTGATGTCTCAGAGAATAATGAATGGATGCTGATTTTTTTTTTTAACCCTGAGGAGGGACATTGTAACTTTCTTATGAGCCTGCTTCTTTTCCTTCTGTTTCTTTATTTCACAGCAGTGTCAAACAACGATACGGTGCATTACCTGGAATTAAGTGAGGATTGGGAAATGTGCAGTCGGGGAAAGCCCAAATGATCAGGATAAACAAGGACTCTCAATTATAGTGTGAATGGAACATACACATCATAGTGCACGTGGTCCATTGAAATGGGCAACAGTGGGGAAACAGAACGACTTTTATAACTTCACCAGTCTTAACTTTGACTAGAATCACAGTCAAGGTTCCTCATGTTTCCTTTCTGAATAAGGAATCAAATACACCAAGTATGTAATCAATCTTATTTAAAATATGCCAATCCTTTCAACAGATAATAAAAAAATAAAAGAATCTACGAAATAAACGATACTTCTAACTATACCTATCAAAAGGGGATCTGTAAGCTGCTCTCTCTCTCTCTCTGTCTCTCTCTGCTCACTCTCACACACCAGGTGCAGAATGTCACAAGATGAACATTAATGTAAATCATGTTTGTCTGAATGACACCGGGCCGTCATCCTGACCGAGAGGTGAAGACAGAAATGTTTTATAATTTAACTTGTAAGAAGACAGATGAATCTCTCTAATTCTGCGTCATCCTGTTACTCCACGCCGAACGTCAGTGCACGCAGTGTTTGGTAAACAGCCTTTTCAACAGGACTCTGTTTCACACGTTTATTCCGGGTTGGCTGACAGTGCGTGCACTATGCAAATTTTCCCTCTGTGATTCGCGCAAGACTAAAAGTTTAAATCCACAGATCCCTTTTACTCCGCTCTGCTAGAACTACAATTATAAGACACAATCAGTGTGTCGTCTTCTTACTTGGCTGTGTTTAGCAGTAGTATTGTACTTAGTAATTGCATGAGACACTTTCAAGGGAATCAAAGTATATATTTGAGAGAGATGGAGAGTCAAATGGAATTTCCTCAGGCACTGTTAAGGAACTTAATCCTTTATTTAATCAAGCATAGCCCTTAACACAAAAAAACACACAATGATTTATCCTTCAAGGAACACAGGCAGCAAAACGCTGAAATAAGAAGGTGACACTGAATATCTTGAGATACTTTTGTTCTCAAATCGTTCTTCAAATCTATTAGATAAGCATTCAAATGTTCACTTGTATTTTCATGTCTTTGTTCTTGGTCGTTTAATTAATTTACTGAGGGATCAAAGCTGAATACAAACTACTCGCAGTGATCTTAAACAAGCAGGTCCTCAACAAAGGCCCTCTCACTACTAAAAGTCAATGATTTTTTTTAAAACATGAACAGCAGAGTGCGAGGCAAAGTCACTGATTGTGTGTGTTTGTGTGTGTGCGTGCATGTGTGTGTGTGTGTGTGTGTGTGTGTGTGTGTGTGTGTGTGGCTGAGTTGCAAGGCCCCATGCTTCCCTGTCTTCACCATGTCACACACTCACGTACACACACACACACACAAACACATTTGCGCTCTTCATGTAACGGGTCTGTGGGGTGGAGGGGGTATATTGGTTGCCTTGGAAACACTTCAGTCCAGATAATTATTACTGTAACTGTGTCTGCACACCCCACCTGTACCAGAAATGGATCATAAATTAGAATCACTGAGTGGCAGCCTTCTGTCAGGGCTGTCTGCTCCCTGCTGCCACCCACTGGGCGGCGGGGGCAGTGTGGGACCCAACCTGAAGCCGGATGTGTTGAGTGGAGTTGCTCGACTTCACTTCTGTGTCTCATCTCACTGCCCTCGCCTGAACTGACACAGAAAAAACACGTATGTCTACTTTTTTCAGTTGTTTTTCTCTGTTTTAGTAAATCATATTTTTTTACTGTGAATGTCAAACCCAGATGACAATAACAATCATTTAAAAACATTAATGGCAGAATGGAAATATGGCATCATGCTGAATCTGTTTAAATATTTACAAAGGCCTATTCCCATGGCCCATTCCTAAGTAATCAAAAAACAATTAAATATTCTTCCCGGTTGAAAGTCGCTGTTTTGTTTGTTTGTTTTTAAAACAAAATAATTCAGTGCCTTATAGAAGGACTCTGGGATTAGTAGTAATTGCAAAGTGAGCGCCCTACTTTTTCTCTCCCCCTTTGTGAGAACTGGGAAGGAACAACCAAAAAATGGAAAACAAGGGGGGGAGCAAAAAATGAATACAAAAACAAAAAATAGATTAAAGTAGCATTAAGAATATAAACTAGCTGCCAAAGGAAATAAGATAATTGCCTGACTGCGTATTTATCATGTCCTTTGTTTAGCAATCAAATTCCACAAACTGATGATTTTCTGGCCTTCAGTGTGATCGCTGCAGCGTGCAGTTTTGTGAAGACTTTTATTCCCAGAAGTTACTGGCACTTTCTTTAACTCCCTTTCTCCGTCTCCCTCTTTGCATTTGAAACTGGAAACTTCTCATCACATTCCATAACACGGCGTAACAAGAACCTGCCTTTACATTAGCGGCTAAACAGCTGATTTTAATTCAGCTTCTTGCTATGAAGTGTTTTCCGATCGGAGACGAGTCTGCGACAGAGGTCTCCACCACACCGCCAATTACTGCTACGATGCAACCGCCTTAAATCAGCTTCCATTTATGAATGTAACTTCAACCGCAGCGGTCAGATTACTGTAAGGCAGCAGGTTTAAAAGCCAAACCTCAACAGAAATTCAGGTTTCATATCTGGTGTCAACTCTGCTCTCCTCCCTCTGTTTTAAAAATGAGATGCCACAGCGTTTTACTTCCTGCAGCCACTCGCAGATGAGCGGCAAAGTTTCCGGGTGTTCAAATGACCTCAGCATTATGATTGTAACTCTGCAGAAAGCTTGGCAATAAAACCTTTTAATCATCAGTTGTTGTTTCTGCTGAAATCCCGGTCCATTTCTTTTTCAAAGCACAGACGGTGTCACACACAGAGATACAAACACACACACGTACATGCACACACACACACACACACACACGCACATGCCGAATCTCTTTCAAAATAAAGAAAAGGGAAGCATCTTCTATTCAGTTACTGAACAACTTTAAATTACACCGTCTCACAACTTCATTTCAAAAGAGGAGATGTGGCGGTTTCAGGAGGGAGGACCTTTGAAAAGTTGATGGCATCTCATGTTAGCAGTTTACGGCCAGGGGTTTTGCTCACTGCACAACGCAAATCACAAGAGGGTTTCCTCATTAGGTGTCACCGACAGGCCACATAAAACAGAATCTACTGCTCTCCAAAAGGCTGAGCTGCCGCCATGTAGCGGGCCCTTTTGGTCTCCCCCCGTCCTCTCCCTCTACTCCTCATCCTCTCGTCTCTCTTCTTCTCTCTGCCATGCATATTTCAGATCAGGGATGGATTGTCAGGAGGTACGTGGGAATTATTAATCTCAGGTTCTGTAGTTGTGGTGAGCTGTTTAAGCATTCATACTAACAAAGGGCAGCAGAGTCACGCAACAGGGCTGACAAGGCCTGTCTTTCTATCTCCATACCTCCACCTGTCTACTGCCTCTCCTTCTCCTCCCGTCTGGAGCAACCCACACACACTCACGCACTTTTTTGGGTCTGTTTCTCTCTCACTTCCTGCCTCTGTCTCTCTCTCCAGCTGACCTTTGGAGCCACTTAGGTTCACAAAACACCTTCAAACAGTTCCTCTCTAATGGCCCACTACTCAAACAATCGGTAGAACGACCTGAGGAAGATGATTGATCTCTGACAAGCAGCTCGATGCATTCCTGTGAGTCATTAGATCAGCCTGCATGGAGAGAGAGGAACGGAGAGACAGAAAGAGAGAGAGAGAGAGACCTATTGGAGAATTGGTACAGCTGTGTGTACAGCCAGACCGGGCATTTATCTAATGTCAAAGCGTGCAGACAACCTTTAGTCAGGGTTTGATGCTAGAGGAGCTCTGGAATGACAACAGCACTCACATCCACACTGGCATGCACAAGCCCGGGCCTCAGCGCATGCACGCACACACTCATTCCACAGAATTAAAGGCACTCATGTACACCGATCTGCCCCGACATTAAAAACCAGTCACCGGTTTTAATGTTACGGCGGATCGGTGTAAACTGTACATGTGTATGTTCACGTGTCTCAGCTCAGAGCATCGCTCAGCCTCATTCGTCCTTATTGCCCAGTGTGAAAACACGACAACAGGATCTTTAAAGAAGACATTTCTCTTTGCCCACGCTGATCTGTTCTAATGATATTGTTTTAGTGCTGAATGCTCATGTGAATGTGTGTGTGTTAAAACATGTCTTATAAAATGTGTTTATATCTCAGTCTTCTGGTCCTCACTGTATGATATTATATATGATGTACAATATATATAATATGTAATATATATATATATATATCATATGTATATATAATACATCATACACATACATTTATATATATTAATGTTATGGCTGATTTGTTTACAGAATGCTCAAATTCAATTGATCTGAAAGAAGGCTAAAGGCATAATTGCACACTCATACATTCACATGAGCAGTCAGAGCTAAAACAATATCAGTGGAGCAGCTCAGCGTGGGCAAAGAAAAATGTCTTCTTTAAAGATCAGCTTGTTGTGTTGTCACACTGGGAGATAAGGACGGATTAGGCTGAGAGATGCTCTGAGCTGAGACACGTAAACACCAGAAACTCTCTTTCCCAACCAACCAATCAACACACACACACACACACACACACACACACACACACACACACACACAAAGGATAGTTCTGTACAGTGACAAAGCTGACTTTTAGATTTATGAACAAAAAGGTGATCCATGGGACAACTGAATTGAAGGCCCAAGTAAGTCATTTGGTGGATGCGGAACAGAAATACAGGATTGTGTGTTTCACATAAGGTACTGGCATAAACGTGAATTTTCATAGGTTGGAGCAACATTTGAAGTTCCACTTAGATGTATGCATTCTTGTTTTAGACTATCATAAAGGACTTATTTATTATATAAATAGTATATAAATAATATTCTATTATTCTTTAAAGAAGATTCAGTAATACCTGGATAAAATGAGTCAATAGCAATTGTTAGGTACCATGATTTAGTTGCCCTCAAAATCACTGACCACAATTCATATGAATCAATGACAGAAAACCTTTAAAACAACCCTTCACTATGAGCTTTATTAACATTTAGAGACAAAATGAACACAGTGTAAACATCCAAGGTTGAGGCACTGGAGGCCTCTCTCTCTGATCCTGGCACAGGAGCTTTAAAATGCCTTAATTCCCAGGCCAGGCAAACCATAAGCTGCTTTCAGACATGCACTGAGCTCCGCATTTCCTTCGTATTTTCTCCAGAATAGGTGCATTTGTGAATGCAAATGTCCGAGTGAGAGGCTCCGCAGTCTCTGCGGGACTTTCTCTAACCGGCCTCGTAAGTGTGCAAATGCCAAGGTGAATGAAAATCTCGCAGGTGCCTCATGCCCAGCTTAAAACAACCCAACCCCAACGCACATACCTGCAGGTGGTGGGTCCACAAAGGGACAGCTCCCTGTCATTTCTTTGGATTTAGACCAATTTGGCCCCATGGGTCAGGGCCCAGCCTCCAGATGCTCACCGGTGAGCCCCACTTATCAGGTTGGGCTCCAGGAGAGAGCCCTGGTCGCCCTGTTCTGGCGAGGAAGCACAATTTCGAAGTTGCGGTTCTAAGTAACCAATTTGCCTTGGTTTGAGAAGTGAAATTAAAAGAGACATCAGAAGTTGACTTAGTATACAAATCAAATGCAATGGCTTTTTTCCTGCTTCCTTGGGTGATGTGCATTAATATCAGATGCTGCACGGGTCCAATGTGGTTCTGCTGGAGGCACCATTAGACAGCAAGTGCCTTTTACAAAAAGCAACAATGAAAACCGAGCCTATGGATATGCATCCACACATTCTTCCTGACGTCATAGCTATTGTGAGAGGGGTTGTCAAATTAGAAGAAAGGACAGGTGATTAAAGTAGGTGAAAGAAAGTATACAGTATACAGTAATTCCTTCCATATTTCTCTAAAAGTTTATCTGAAGGGACAGGGTATACCGTAGCCGTTGGTCCTGATCCAGAACTTTTATCACATGGACACTGTAACACAAAACAAAGAAGGACAGCTGGGTACGCCAAGAATGTGTGGAAAATCTGAAATAATGTTTAATCCAGGCTGGATGAGTGATTAGTGATGGGGTGGTGGATGTGAGAGACCACTTCAGCTGTCAGCACCACGATCATAGACAACATCATTTCACTTGTTTATTTCTTACATCAACACTTATTCACACAAAAACAATAAACTCACAGAAACTCACAACCACACACAGGCATCATCAGATCAAATCATCCAGGTCAGAGGTCATCCAGTCGTATAGAGGTTTATTCCTTGGTAAATTGTATTTTATCCTGATCTATAACACTTCCTGCTATCATCACTGACGTCAAGCTCTATAATCCATGGCACAAGTGGTGGAAAAATATATTAACGCCAGTTGCCGGTGGATAAAAACAGCTGGGACAAGGATGATTGCGCAAGGACTAAGACATTGGATTCGATTAAAATAATTGAGCATGTGGAAGACCCAAATATACTATAGATAGATAGATAGATAGATAGATAGATAGATAGATAGATAGATAGATAGATAGCTTCAAGGAGAAGGGGCACAGAAGAGCAGAAGGAGAGAGTAACAGACAGAGGGGAAAGAAGGATAAATGAGGGTGAATAGAAAAAGTGAATAATGGAGAGAAGGGGAGAAAAATGAGGTGAAAAAATAGAGGGGGAGGCCAGATTGAGAGGAGGAGTAGAGGGAGGGGTAAAACGTGGAAAGGGGAGAAAGACAAGAGCTAACGGAAATGTGGAGATGATACCTATCATTAGCCCCTTCCATACATGCACTGAATTCCAGGTAATCTCCTGAAATCATCTGTAGGGGCTTTATGTGAGAACACAAAGGCCTGAGTGAGAAGTTCTGAACTTTCTCTGGATAATGTCTGAATGGGCCCATGTGAGAATAAAGCAGTATATTGTTTGGAGAATTCATCACAAGCCAGTGAGCATGTTAATGACGTTTCTAAGATGCGACTGACGCAAACCATAAAACTACAAGACACCAATGAAGATGTCAACATAGAAAGCATTACGTCTTTCTTCCTGCAGGCTGCTTCAACCACTGCCTGAACCCTCTGGAGATTTTAAAATGAACACGTCTGACCGGAGATTCTTCAGTGTTGTGTAGTTCATATGTGAAACAAAAAACTGTTTCTGGTTCCGTCTCACTGCTCTCATAATGTAGTTGTAGGTGCAGAAGGTAGCTGATGTCAGCAGCAAACACTTTGGAACAAAGAGTCCGATATTACCTCAGGAGTTGGTAGAGACCAAAAGCAAAGCTAAAAGTCAGTGACTCACCTCCAAAAGTTGCTCGATTACTACCAGTAGTGACTGTGCGTTTATGCAACTGTTCACCATATAAAATTTAATAATAACATGTCAATTTTTGCTGCCCATGTCCGCTTCCCCCAAGTGGCCAAAAGGGATTGGGATGTTTTAAGGCTGTAGTAAGGATAAGCTGTAATTGTATTAAGTTTTTTGATAACACAGTCACATTAATGGGGCCAGCCTTCCTTTTGGTGACAATAATCTTAAGATATTGAAAGTTGAGATAAAGGCATGTTTTAAGGTTTAGGTTAGGGTTAGACACATAGCAGTTATTGTAAGGGTTAGAGTAAGTAAGTCTCCAGGAAATTAAGGTAAGTCAGTGTAATCAGACACACACACACACACATAAACACACACACAATGCCCATAACTCCCACCAACCCAGCCACCCATCTCCCCTCCATCAACCTCCATCCACCACAACCATGATCCAGTCCAGTGCCAAGGTAGCACAGATGCAAACTCCCCCCTGACCGGTTGGCTGCCAAGGCACCATTTCCAAAGCCTCTCCACCAGCTGGAGACTCTCTGATGGGGCCAACACATCCATTTCCCTGGTAACCGACAAGCCCAGTCACACACACAGGGACACACTTGCATATAAACATGTATACGCACCCCTGTGAATATGTATATGCCACACACGTGCTGTATCTAGCCAACGCCTTCCCCCCTCTGTGCCCAACCCTCCCACCCCCCCTCCTTGCCCTGTTTGCTGCTGGGGTCTATTATCACTCAGGATGCATTGCAGAGCCACAACACAACATCTAGACACATTAACATCCAGTTACTAGAGATACAATGTGCAGCGAACATCCCACTGTTCTAATTAGCAGGACCCAAGATGTCACCTATGCACTGACAACATTTGTGCACTGAGACCCACCATATATCTCAGAGCACAAATGGTCTCCGTGCACACTTCCATGCACTAAAGGCTCATTTATGTTGCCTTTATGGACAAAAAGATATACACCTGTTTCAGACAATGTACCCATCACTGTCCACATACTTCCACGTGTCCTTTATGTTGGAATGCTTGTAAAGAAATGCATCCATTAGAGGGCAACTTGGAGTGAAGATTGTCTGACAACAACAAATATGACGAGGAGGTACCTCTCACAGAAGTCCTTGTCCCTGGCAAAGTGATATAGATATCAGTAGTTTTTTACTAACCCGCGAAATTTCTCTTCCTGCCATTATTGATATTTTCTTAGCATGTCTTGTGATCATCTCGCTTTAACTATCTGCTGCCCCAAAGGATTTTCAATGGTCCTGCTTTGTTTTTTCAGTTTTGTCTGAATCTGTAAGGTTTTATAAGATGTGCACAACTACGGACAAAATGTATGCATAGTACAGAAAAAAGGCTCCATTCTTGTATGTGTACATATCCAATGTTGAGCATTGATATGCCTAAAGACCACTAACACAGTCATGCTGGGGTCAGACTTCAAGATATTGTCTGTATAAATGGTTGCTGTGTCAGATTAACCATTTTTCATGAAGTTCGTGTTGGAACTGGACCCGCAGAGCTTGCGGGTGACTTCCGGGGATGAATGTAAACAAACATGACTGGTTGTCTTGTTTTCCGAAATGTCTAAAAACCACAGTTCCACTTTGCAACACCAACAACATCATCTCTCTTAGTCATGACATCGTTAAGCATAAAAATGTAGATGTATTGCTGTGCCTGAAGCCCATTGATAGTAACCGATCTACCAAACAGCCTGTCTTTCAAGTCAGGCTGTGATTGGGCTCTTATTGTGTTACAATGGTATCACTTGAACTACAAGGCAGGGTCAGACATCCAGTCCAGTGGTCGATCCCTGGAGATATAATCCACAAATCCATTACATCCAATGTGTCATCTTTTCATAAACTTTCCACTGGCACTGGTTTTTCTATGGGATCGAGTAAGGAAACATAAAAACATTCTGGGATGGGCTGTAAACCTCGTGTAAAAATGAGATGGACAGATGATAAATATGGGTTGAGGAAATATGCCCTCTCTGGTAGATCAAAACATTTCACATTTTAATAGCTATCTGAAGATTATTTTTATTTTATATTTGGCTCCGAACCAGAAAACAGTTCTTAACAGTTTCATTGTATTGTTGGTCAAAACACACAAACCCTGAAAAAAGTGACTAGTAACCAAGTTACCTTAAAATCTGTTTTAATCTGTAGCTGTGTGTAGCTCTTATTGCTCCTAGACAGTGCAGGCTGAGTTACAGTACATGTGGGTGGGTATGTTACCCCAGGGGGCATCTTCCCCCATCTTACCCTGCAAGCAAATGATGAAAATGACATCTGAATCCAGCACTTTGACTCAGACACAGGGTATGTGTGTCTGTGCATTGCTCAGGCATTTCCCAAGCAGTCACCATCTCATCCATCCACAGCGTAATCTGGCGGCAAACACAAAGCAGAGATAAGAATAAGGGTGCGTTGTAATCGAGGACGGAGGAGAGATGGAAAGAAAACAAGGATTTTAAGAGGAAAGGGGGGACAGTATTTCTCAACAAGAGGGGGAGGAGGCTCCTGAATAAAGATTGTCCATTAAGTGGCGATGTTGGAAAGACAGCACTTGTGTGTGTGGAATGACTCCAGATGAAACAAGGGGAAGGGAGAGGAGAAGAGGAACGTGGCCGCTGGAAGGGGATCAGTAGCCGGGCTTTCACCTTGGGGGTCTTTGTGTTGGAAGAGGAGAGGGCCCTCCGTCACGTTTACACACAAAGGGCCAAAGGGGGTCTGAGGCTTCTTTCCACCCCCCCTCACAGACAACGACTTTACTCGCCATCTGAGAGACAAGGAAGGTTCAGCGATGTTCATGTCGACAGAGCCCTGCACAATCCTTTTGATGTCCCTGGTTTTCTTTGAGAGGGCCGCAGAAAGGCTGGAGGACTTTTGGATGTGGTGCCAAGAACAACAAGCGAGGAGGCAGCTGTGTGCAAGAGGAGGCGGATCGGCCCAGAGAATCAAAGATGGCTGGTGAAGAAAGGAAAATAGCGTATCAAAGGAGGGGTCCCATGTAATTGGAGTTTGTCAGTGTCTTTAAATAAATTGACTTGGAAGAACATACACACAGGCAAAATGTCTGCAGCGTGCAGAAAGGTTTCACGAAAACTTTGCTAGAAGTGTTTCACATTGTTTGCAGTAATTACAATCAATGAACGCTGAATGGCAACGACCTGTCACAAATGAAGGGACCGACAGACATAGTCCTCGACCAACAGGTGAATACAGCAGGATTTTTCCTGTCTAATGTTCTGGCACACGTTAGTGGAGACCAAAAAGAGCAAAAAGGAGATAAAATGTTGGAATATTTGGACTATGGTTTCTCCTGGTGAAAATCTTATTCCCACCAATCAGTCACTACTGGTAAAATCTAAATCAAATTTGAATTCAAATTCAAATTTAATTTATTTTAAATTAAAATAATATATTAACAAATGTTAATGTTGTCCAACTCAATTTCTAGATCTTAATTTTTAATTCCACAACACATTTGTGGAATTTTTGTTTCAAGTCATGATGACTGACTCATTATAATATATTTATATAAATAGTTATATTACGGTTTTATTGTTTTATTTTTTATTAAACAGTTGGATTGTTACTACGTAAAATAGATTTTTTCAATGTAGAATTATATTTTATTTCTTCAAAAACATAACTGGATATCTGGAGGTGAAAGGCTGATACACATGAACAGAAAAGGGACGTTTTTGTCCAAGGAAGCATGACAGTGCAGATATCTGGAATGTTGAGAATCTATAGCTGTTAAATTGTACCTGTGGGTCCAAATATATTTATACAATATCATTCTTTGATTGTGATACTTGTAATGTACTCACAACGTTTTGATTCTGATTCCATAAAATGCTTAATACATGAAGCAGGGTGTGTTAAAACCCAGCATCTCCCCTCTGCCTCTCTCCTGATCTGCACAGTTAAGTGATCATGAAGTGAACTTCATACTACAAATACACAGTTTCTCAATGTTCCACACTCCATTACAGCTGGGGGGGAAACAGCCTCTTAAGAGATATCCAGACGTTTCCTGAGGCTTTGTTTCCCTGGGGCCTCCCCTCACTTCGCCCTGAGCAGGAAGAAATCAGCAGCTAAAGCAACAGCATCTCCTCTCCCTACAGCTCCTCCAACCATACACATGTACTGCTAATGCCTGGAAATCACATTTCCACATCACTTTACCACCATCACTTCTTAAAAGCATCTTTTCCCACAAGTTTAAGACAAGTAAAGAGATTTAAAAAGGGATTATACCGAGGAAAGATGTTAAGACATTATTTAAAGGAAGCGTCAAAAGGAAAAGATAAGTGTTAGGCTCCTGAAATACAAAGAATGATTAGATGGTGTAAGGTTTAGTTTAATGGCTTGAAAAACATCTAAATATGGTTTCAAAAGAAGAATCACATGTTATAGAATTATTTAGTATTATTATATTATTTATGTTATTATCTATATTATTTAGGAGTATTTCCCTCAGACTTATTTAAATCTACTTATGCAGTACTTGCATGAAACTTTCAAGTACCTATGGCTCAGTTAATCCTTACAAAACTAACAAAAAATGGAAGTACATCAGGAATCCAGACAATACACAATACACTTAAGTTGTTTTCATATATGAACTCCGGAGGTTGTCGGGACTTTCTGCTGAGTTTGCCCTTCACACATGAATAAGAGATTCTCCAGCTAGACACGTTCACAACAACACAGGAATCTCCAGGCGTACAGGTGAGGGTTGATGCAGAAACAGAGGCAGGATGTAGCGTAAACATTCCGCTGCTGAAATCAAATGTTTTCGTTTGGCTGGTGTCGGCCCTTATCACCAATAGCTCTCTTGACATCTTCGGCAGCTTCCTCTACGTGTATAGCATCACATTTTCACCCCGAAATTGTTCCATTTTTATTTTTTTTATTTTTTTATATGTGATTTATTGTTCCCAACACAGTGATGTGGTTGTAGTTAACCTTAGTGAACTGTTATTTATGAATGTATGATCTTTTTAACCTAAAACCTGAGCATGAATTTCCTATTTTTTCTTTCTTCCTTCTATCAGTTTATAAACAAGCTTCTCTTCTCTTTACCCAAATTTTTTGTTTTGTATTAATGGAGGGGTAAAGAATCACCGGCTGACACATTGAGTGACTGACAGAAGAGTTTAGTAATGACAAGCCTGCCTTAGTAGTAACAGAGTGAGTGACTGACATGCTGACTGGGTTGTGTGATCACATGACCATCACTTGTCTCTCACTCTGTTTGTGATGTTGTTTGCTCGTCTATCTGAAGAGCAGAGCTGAATTCAACCTTAAATATTCCACAGACAGACCTGGGATCTGTGCACATTTCAGTGACTGAAAGGAGCATGTTTCCTCTGCAGTGCCTCTTGATTGGCTGACTTCTCTGTTCACAACAACTGGCAGATGTTCATCAGATTTCCGGCATTGGACGGTTCTGTGTTCTTTTAAAATTATGGATGGATCATCACCTAAAATAAATGTGAATTCTAGGATGTATTTGAAACAAAGTCCATATCTTTGGATGGCCCCTGTTTTTTTCAGAGTAACAAGACCCAGGCTCATAACTAAATGAACTTGGAAAGTAACATAACTAAACTTTATGTGGTCACAAGGAAATAACACTGCATTTGCTGTCTAGAGAGGCACGGTACTCCATGTTATATAACCACCATGTTCTGCATTGTGGACTTTCTATCAGGACTCATTGTTTATTTTGTCTCTCTCTCATAATGTCAGTTTGTACCCAACCAGGTCAGCTTTGGATGCCACACACCAAACAAAATACTCCACATTACATGATTGTGCAAAGATAATTTAATATTTGCAGATATTTGCAAAGAACAACTGTCAACCGATTGAAGAAGGAGGCCTTCCGGGATATGATATCCTGGAGGACTCCTGACTCGGTTGCAGGGTACCGACAGGCCCGAAGGGCTGCAGCTGCTGCCGTGTCGGAGGCTAAGCAGCGGGTGTGGGAGAAGTTCGGAGAGGTCATGGAGAAGGACTTTCGGTCGGCACCAAAGTGTTTCTGGAAGACTATCCGGCACCTCAGGAGGGGGAAACGGGGAACCATCCAAGCTGTGTACAGTAAGGATGGGACTCTGTTGACCTCAACTGAGGAGGTCGTCGGACGTTGGAAGGAACACTTTGAGGAACTCCTGAATCCGAATAACACGCCCTCTATGTTGGAGGCAGAGCTCGAGGTTGATGCTGTTTCGTCGTCAATTTCCCTGGTGGAGGTCACTGAGGTAGTCAAACATCTCCGCAGTGGCAAAGCCCCAGGGATTGATGAGATCCAGCCAGAAATGCTAACGTGGAACTACGGACCAGCTCTTCACTCTCGCAAGGATCCTGGAGGGGGCCTGGGAGTATGTCCATCCGGTCCACTTGTGTTTTGTGGATCTGGAGAAGGCGTATGACCGGGTCCCCCGGGAGAAACTGTGGGAGGTGCTGCGGGAGTATGGGGTAAGGGGGTCTCTCCTCAGGGCCATCCAATCTCTGTACTCC
Organism: Pleuronectes platessa; assembly: GCF_947347685.1. Lineage (NCBI taxonomy): Eukaryota > Metazoa > Chordata > Actinopteri > Pleuronectiformes > Pleuronectidae > Pleuronectes > Pleuronectes platessa. The sequence continues at coordinate 4,610,828 of NC_070626.1, read as the reverse complement.
CAAAGCGAGAGCTGTGTTCAGGTCCTCGGCAGCCAGTCAGTTTCGTTCTCAGTGGGTGCTGGTCTCCGCCAGGGCTGCGCCTTGTCACCAATCCTGTTTGTGATATACATGGACAGGATATCGAGGCGTAGTCGTGGTGGGGAGGGGTTGCAGTTCGGTGGTCTGAGGATCTCGTCACTGCTTTTTGCGGATGATGTGGTCCTCATTGGATCATCGGCTTGTGACCTTCAGCACTCACTGGATCGGCTGGCGGCCGAGTGTGAAGCGGCTGGGATGAGGATCAGCACCGCTAAATCTGAGGCCATGACTCTTAGCAGGAATCCGATGGATTGCTTACTCCGGGTAGGAAATGAGTCCTTAGCCCAAGTGAAGGAGTTCAAGTACCTCGGGGTCTTGTTCGCGAGTGAGGGTACTATGGAGCGTGAGATTGGCCGGAGAATCGGAGCAGCGGGGGCGGTATTGCGTTCGCTTTACCGCACCGTTGTAACGAAAAGAGAGCTGAGCCGCAAGGCAAAGCTCTCGATCTACCGGTCGGTCTTCGTTCCTATCCTCACCTATGGTCATGAGGGCTGGGTGATGACCGAAAGGACGAGATCGCGGGTACAAGCGGCCGAGATGAGTTTTCTCAGAAGGGTGGCTGGCGTCTCCCTTAGGGATAGGGTGAGAAGCTCAGTCATCCGTGAGGGACTCGGATTAGAGCCGCTGCTCCTTTACTTAGAAAGGAGTCAGCTGAGGTGGTTCGGGCATCTGGTAAGGATGCCCACTGGGCGCCTCCCTTGGGAGGTGTTTCAGGCATGTCCAGTGGCGAGGAGACCTCGGGGAAGACCCAGGACTAGGTGGAGAGATTATATCTCAACACTGGCCTGGGAACGCCTCGGGATCCCCCCGTCAGAGCTGGTCAATGTGGCCCGGGAAAGGGAAGTCTGGGGCCCCCTGCTTGAGCTGCTCCCCCCGCGACCCGACCCCGGATAAGCGGATGACGATGAGATGAGATGAGATGAGAACTGTCAACCCCAAGGAATAAGATATTATATTGCTGTACCTGCAGACTACCTAGAAAGCACTTGATTAGTTTGGGCCTTTACAGGCCCTGGAAATATTTTTCCCCATCTGCTTTTTGCCGTTAAAATGAGCTCTTGTACATTAAGTGAAGAGAGATTTTCATTCCTAATACAAACAGTTTTTGTGTTTTCTGATTTAGTTTGATATATCTTGACTTACCTTCAAAATCTGAGGCGGGTGAGTAATCACATATTCCAGAGGAAAACTGGTTTAGCATCATTTGTATCAAATGTTTAGCCTATTAGTGATAAATTCCCAGTTTAGTTTCTTTTTCTTCCCCTTTAGATGTTGCTTCTTCAGCCAGAAATATTACAGGTTATTATTTGTTATATTTTAATAAAATCCTTGGGGTTAAAAAAATGTCAAAGTCTTCAACAAGATGAATTGGATCGGTAAAATATGAAATCATAAATCAAAGAACAATATACTTATCACAGTATTGTATAACATATATTCAGTGTATATATATGTATATATATATATATATAAAACGCACACACACACATTGACAGGGAATAATTCTGTGATATTTCCATCCACAGGAAATGACAGCTGACTGAGTTGTCACTGGTCTCTAAATATGAACGGTGTTCACTGAAACCAGACCTACTGACCTCAGTCAAGCAGACTGTTGTGTCTCTGCTACTTAGAGGAAAGTGAACAAAGTTGCTAAATAGGTTAAATTCCACAATAGACAGTTACAATAGACAATTTTTCTGTGGAGCTGGCACATGGAAGGCGTTGAAAGGTTGAAGACAGGGTTGTGTGAAAGGTGATTCTTAGCTCGCAGTATTTGATTCGGGAGAGGAAGAGGTGCGGAAAGAGGATACAGATGATTTTTCAGAGGGCGCAGATGAAGGAGGACTTGTCGAAGAGGGGGATGAAAAGGGAAAAGGGATGAAAGTAAGCAGGAGGCAGGCGAAGTGAGGGGACAAGACATCCACCCTACAGCCGCGTGTTATGATCAGCTGTCAGGTGCTCACCTCCTCATATCATTTCTGCTGATCTAAACTGCCTTCTATTTTATTTTGCCTTCGTCTATTTTCCTCACCTTTTTTTTATTTCTTCTCTCTCTCTGTTCTCTGCTCACAACTCCTCATCTCAGGTCGGTTCATCCACATTGTGCATCTCTTCACATATAAATTCAAGTTGTAGTGGCAGGGTAGTGTTGTCGCTTGTGTCTCATTCCAAGTATTTTTTGGTGATTCAGTAATTAGTTGATGAGTGAAAAGTGTATACCAGATACTGAAAACTGGTGTTGTTACATTTTGAGTTTACACTTTGTGCGTCTGGCCCGAAAAAATGTTTTATCAATTTTGTTTCCACCAAGACACAAAATACAGAAAGCTGTCACAATCTCGAGATTTTGTGGTGTTAAGACATTTACTCTCAGTACTTTCCATCACATAAGTACCTCATGACTGATTTACAAGTGAGGAGAAATGGGCAACAAAAAAAATACGATTTTAGCACTTTTTGTGCTTACAAAGCCCAATGAAGAAGTGAATAGAGAAAGCATACAAAAGTGATAATGAGCCCCCTTTTTCAATGATGATAAACTGCCCAGATTCCTCGTACAAAGGGACACGACACCAAGGCTGGATGTTTGCGCTGTCTCCTCAGAATGTGCTTTCACAGCCGCACAATCATTCCCACAGAAAAATAAGTGATTTCTTCCTCTGTCTTTCTTAGGGTGACTCTTGCTGCTGTGTCCATGCACCGGCGTCTGTCTCCAACTGAAACCTCTTCACTCGTATCCTGGAGCCCTTCATGGAGGATCTCTCAGAATTACAAACACACAAATACAGATGCATGTCTGTTCACGCAACAGTCAGCAGAGTCAGGGTGTCAGTCCCGTGCATTTTCATAAAGAAATCATATTTGAAATTAAATCTGTCGAGAGCTGCTTGTGGTAAACACTGTCATGTCAGGGAGACGGCTAAGCCTTATAAGGCTTTTCCGCCTAAAAGCTCCACTTAAAGCAAATTATCATTTACCTTTCGACGTGTGCCAGATCATTAGGCAAGGACATTAAAACCAGCCACCACAGCACCAGAGGGGGCCCGAGTGAACCGCTGCCCGGTACATAGCTGAATAGGAGAGTGTGTGTGTGAAAGGGTGTGTGGGTGCATGCAGAAGTGCTAGTGTGAGTATTTTCAAGTGTGTGTGCATGCTTCTCAGCGACAGCAGCCCTGGGTTTCGCCATGTGCCCAGAATCATTTGACACAAGCAGATGCATCATTAAAACTCTGCCTCACTGCCACCACACTGGCCAGATGAGCGACCAGGCAGTGTCTCCTACTCGCGCACATTAGCATTTTTTGTTGAGTTTTTATTTTTTTCTGCCCCATCCTATCAAAACCCTCCTAAATTCCACAAAGACGCCAAAATGCAGAAGTCCAGGATGGGACTTTTTCTTTCCTGTTTTCATATTTTCCCTGTGTGTTGCAACAAGCATGTCTGACTGTGGAGGTGAGGAGTCGTCTGGGCTTGTGTGTTTGTGTTTGTGTCTGCACTGAGCATGGCAATCTAACCCTTCTCATTAAATCAGCAGGGCAGCTCGTGTCTGGGGTCGAGACTGGCCACAAGACGAACAGACACACACACACACACACACGCACAAAACACATATGCTCACACACATAGTGACAGCGAGGCCAACTCTGGGCAAATGAAAGGCCTGTGATGTGCAGCCAGAGGATGGATGCAGACAGACTTCACCTTCCTCTGCTGCTGCTGCCATTCGTGCTGCTGCTGCTGCTGAGGAACACACAGCAGATGGCTGAAACTTCCTATTCACTCTTTTTCCTTTCACCTCTGCTCTCAGGTTCATCCTCTCTCTCCTGTCCATTCCTGTTCATATACCAATTTTTTTTCCTTTTACGTCATTATTCAATTTCAATAAGTCAATTATCTTGCGGTGACTCCAGCGGGGATCCCCTGCTGTGTTCACACATCAACTTCCCCTGGATTTCTACGGACTTTATACCATGAGGTCAGGCGGATAAAGTCCACAGAAACTCACTCGGACATTTACATTCACACATGCACCTCCTCTGTAAGAAAAGCAGCTTAAGATTAAACAATGTATGATAATAAGGAGTGAGTTTATATTGTGGAACTTTGTCAGAACTTTATATATTTACTGTCATTCGAAAGAAATACAAAATCAAAAGCAAAAAAATCAAGACAAAACTAAAAGCAGCAGGACAGGGCCTAGATACTGTCATTTTTTACTATATCATTTATAATTTTTTATTTTAGTCTTTCCATTTTTGTCATGGTTGTTGTGAATGGTTGAATAACACACTGGGTGGTAGTTTGTTGATGAATGGGATGGTTCTGAACAGATTATTTAACATAAGAACAGTGGAGATGTAACATTGGGTTGAAGATAAATTCTGGGAATTCAGGTTATACTTTATATAAAGAAAATTGGGACATATTTCTTTTCATATCAGTGATTTAATGTAGGATGAATAGTAAAAGTTAATACAAATGTGGTGTTAAAACTTGGAGCCTGGTGGTGGTTTGATTGGTTTTTAAACTCTCACTCAAACACATAAAGGGACACACAACACATTAGGGTCAACATTTTGCTGCTCCAGTCTCTGCAATTTCCAGAGGGGAAGAGGATGTTTGGTCTTGGTCCTCATGTCTGCTGTCTAAGGAACTATAAATACACACCTAGACACTTCCAGGTGAAAGGACAGGGCAATGCAAACACAGCTAGCCAGAGAGTATGGGCGAGTGCGGGAGGGGTAAAGCAGCCAAATAAAAATCTATTGAGCTTAACAATGGTGTTATAAAAACGTACAGAGGTAGTGTTTCACAATGTGGTGGGAAGACATGGGGGTAAATACCTCTGGGAATGATGGGGCTTGGCTCAGCATCAAAGCCTGGCGAGCACACAGCATTGTCTTTAAATTCACAGCATTGTCTCCTTTAAACACACAAGCACACACATCTAAACATATAAAATGGTGATGTGGACGGATATTTTGGAGCTTAAAACCCTTTTTGTTTTGTAATTGTGGATTCTGAGTCAGAGGCAAAACTGTACATCTGGATGCTGCTGCTGTAGATTTAATATTACACATGTTAAATATCAGAGAAGAGAACTGTTGTCGTCTTACTGTAGTTGTCTTTAATCAAATGGTGTGAAATTGCTGTTGAACATTGGGCAGAGAGATCTATACAGTATATTAAATTTGCTACTGAGAGTCAAATGAGAAGAGGACTCTTATATCTGTCCATTCAATATGAAGCTCAGAGCTAGGAGAGAGGTTTGCTACCACATAAACCCTGTAAAACCACAACATAAGTTTTTTTTACACTTTAATTTTCATCAGGAGAAAACATTTATGACTTTCTGTGATAAGATAAAATAGGATAAAATAGTAGGCTGACATGGAGGGTGGTCTCCTCTGACCGTAAACCAGTCAGGTCATGGTCAGGCTGAAGGAAACATACATGGCCACTGTCAAATGTCAAGAAAAGTACATGTCGAATGCCAGTACAGTGTGGTTGCGTCTGTGGAGACATGCTCACAATGATGAACTAAGATTATTGCTCTGCTGCTATATGCCTTTGTGCAGTTTCTGTTTATATACATTTTTCTCCAATATTGTATAAGGTCACCCTAACAACTTTGATCACTGAAATCTAATCAGTTCATCTTTGAGTTCAGCTGACAACTGATTAAAAGTTGAAGACATTACCTAAATAAACGCTTTAAATATAATTTTCAAAAGGCCAAAAAAAATGGTTTATGAGGGCACTGTGACCTGACCTTTGACCATCCAAATCCAGTCAGTTAGGTTTTGATGCCAAATTGAAAAGATTCTCTTGAGTATAAGATGACTTTGAACCTTGACCTCCAAATTCTAATCAGGTAATCAAAAGTCCAAGTGAATCTTTGTACCAGATGTAATTCAATTCTCTATGGGTTTTCCTGATTTATCAGGTTAACAAGAACATGAGGACAACAAGATCTTGACCTTCGACCTTTGAGTCCAAGTGAACAAATTTTGACATTTCCTCAAGGTGTTGCAGAGATATTGCACTAAAAAACAATATTTGTAAGGTCACAGTGAATTTGACCCTTGACAACCAAATTGGAAGACATCTTATGTCTCAGGTGTATCGTGTTCACAAGAATGAAACAGATGGACAACCCTGAAATATATACATTCGGCCACCAGCGCTCACTGGTGTGGAGGAATAAAAAGGCCAATCTCAACATCATTATAGATGAAAACAATGCAGCTAAATGCATTGAAACTGGATGAGTTGGATGAATCTGCAGTTAAGACTCTTTGTTGGGGTTTGCTGTTCAACAAGCAGCTTTCACAACATCACATTCTGACATATACTGTATTTGCATAATACTGTTAATATCATACAGGTAGCTAATAGCTAAGAGAAATTGTGAAGGGGCCCTTTTGGTTCCATTGTTGAGCTGCTAGAACTGGACAAACTAAAACTGTCCCAACGGATCAGTTTGTCTCAAAGATCATTTGCAGAGAAGACAACTGATGGCTTAATATACTTCACTGTGTTTTTCTCTAGTCTGTGATGAAAGAAACAGACAAAACCAATACCAACCAAATAGCCATAATTGTGTGTGGGATTATAGAGAAATTACTGTTGATGCACCAGCTGCAAGTAGCATCATCCTCACTTCCATCAGACATCAGACGCCTCACCAAAGAGAAGCAGTTCCAGCAGTCACATTAGAGAGGATAGTGGGACATGTGTGTTCAATCATTTAGTATGGCCCACAAAAGATGCTGCATAAACTGAAATAAATAATCTCACTGCTGCTTTATGCTAAGCTAAGCCAACTGTCTGTTGTTTCTCTAATATACAGAGGTAGGACTGTGGTCTTAATCGTCTCATCTTCTAGTAAGAAAGCATATAGGAAAATTAACAAAAATGTCAAAGCGCTCCTTTTGAAAAAAAATAGCCTCAACAAGAGTTTTATGTTGGGGACCTTTAAGATTCAGGATCAATGTGAAGAGAAAATGCTCCACAAACATGCAGTGGAGCACCTGCAATGCCTCATCCCAGTTCATACAGTAAGTCATCACCAAGAATACAGGACATGCTCCCGAAAGCCTTGATGAAAGGGGATTATATTCTAACATCCATAGCACCTTCACTTCACTTGATCCTCTGGCTGAACGACTACCATCACAGGAGCCATGAGCTTTCGAAATAAATAAAACTGATAAATACACAAATATCCCCTGCATAAAAAAGACGTTTGGCAGTAAATAAGACACAAGAATATTTTCTCTAAGCCATTTTGCAAACCATACAGAAAATGCTCACAGCATACTTACCAAGACTGACGAGGTGTTGCCACGAACCTTTCAATACTAACAGCAATAAAGTGCAGATTTACGGCAAATGTTTTCATCGTTTCGCCTCTATCAGTGCCCCTGCTTCAAAATTAATTATTGATTAATCGCTTTGCTTTTTAAGCAAAAATGCAGACTAGCAATCACAAAAAATGATTATGCCCCCAAATCGCATTTATCTCGCCCATTCATTACTATTGTATTGACAAGAACCAAGTTGCTAATCGCCAAAACCAAAGAAATAAGCAGTGTCAGCATTTCCGCTGACCGTGCTAAACCAGATATATACAACAACATGTAAGTGAGTGGATTGATCAGAGCAGGAGGCAGGGCTGGCGAGGCTAGCCATGCAGAGGAAGGTGCATATGCATAATCATCAGTTTGCTTTAGTCTTAAGTCTACAGCGAAACAGCAGTGAGACATGATGACACAGATACTCTGTGAGTGTGGGTATGTGTATGTGTGTGTGTGTGGGGGGGGGGGGGTATGTGCATGTGTGCCTACATATTGAAACTGCTGCTCAATTGCCAGTGCAGGCGGCCAGCAGTAAAAGGTCAAGGCAAAGTTTAGATGGCGTGTACCAGGGGCCTTAAGATATTCATAGCCAGCATTTTAGCCTGGTACATAATGAGATGGAACTGGTAAATATTTGCTGATGGCCTGAAAAATTCCAACCATGCAGGGAACCTATTTTGAATACAAAAGATGTCGGGGGAGGATGATAAGTGTGGATGGGTGGGGGTGGGGATTGGGGGTGATGGTGGGAGGGTGGGTGAGGGGGGGGGGGGGTGGCACTTGATAGCTAATTAGTACATTTGCCCAAATAATTAGAATGAGCGCTCATGGCTGATATCACACAGGAGAGAGGTGTGTGTAGCATTCTGAATGGGGGAATCTGCATTTCATAGGCCGCTGGCTGCTTATAATCCCACCCCCTGGGGCCTTTAATGGACATATTTATCTTTGCTGCATATTGGTTATCTGTGATTAAGATTGGCAGGTTGATGCACCAATGAGTGTGCTCTTCCTAACACGAGAAATCCACCTGAATCTGCTCCCAAATGCTGCTGCGGCTGCTCGAAGTGGATCCTCTGGCTGTGTGGGGAAGTTGAATCACACACTGAACAACCCAACTGTGTGTGACTGTGCACCCACCCCACCTGTCACCAGAGGTGAAAGAGAGAGGTCCACGTGTTTGGAGACACACACACATTACGCTGTGCAAATAGATACTCCGTCTCATTATCCTGTCCTTTAAGCAAAAGCCAAACATGGCTATTTCTGGGACCCCTACTCTGATTACCCCTTCACTTCTAATTCACATTCAGACAGTCGAGAAATGAAGGGAGACAAGGGAAGAGCAGAGATGAGAGGATGGAGGGATGAGAAAAGAGGACTGGGGAAGGAGAGAGAGAGAGAGAGAAAGAGAAGTGACGTAAAGGGAGAATCAGAAGTAGCCTACAGGGAACAGGATGTTGGTGGAATTAACGCAGATGTACAGCAGGACTCACACTAGCTAAACAGTATATGCAGACAGATACAGGAGTGGCTCAGGAGCTAGAGCGGGACATCCATTAACTAGAGCAGGAGTCTTCAACGTTTTCAGGCCAAGGACCCCCAAACTGATGGAGAGATGGAGCAGGGACCCCCTTCTGTATATGTGTGCTTTGCTGACTGAAAGATAACGTCTTCTGCTTCCATTTATCCGTTCCCTACAATATGTTGGATTTGTGTTCATGTGTATTTAAAGACATTCCAAAAAAAAAATATTACAAAAACATTACAAATTCTCTAATCAACCAAAGATTCCGTGACCCCCCTGCAGTACCTCCGCAGACCCCCTGTTGAAGACCTCTGAACTAGAGGGTTGGCGGTTGGAGCCCAGTCTTCCCCATTCCATGTGCCGAAGTGTCCTTGGGCAAGATACTGAACCCCCAAATTGCCCCTGACGTCGGTGTGTCAGGGATGTGTGATAGAGAAAGTGCTGCACATAGATGAACTGTATGAATGTGTGTGTGTGTGAATGGGTGACGAGCTGTGCTGTGAAGAACTTTGAGTGGTCATCAAGTCTTAATCAATACAGACAATGTATGAGAAGGCCTCAAATTCTAAGAATATGTTGAAACAGGTTTTCATCCATAGTTAGGTCAGAGGTCAGAGGTCAAGGTAGTGATTGAATTTCTGGGTGAAAGCAATAACTGTATATTATGATGGATGACATTTCGATCAACTGGTGGTTGGCTGCAGTATCATAGGTCGTATAACCTGCCTCTTCTGTGTTAGCAGTTTGGACATGGACAAAGAAAAAAAGTCAGTGTACACGTTTCATAAATTTTTCTCAAAGATAGTGTCTGTAATTTTTAATCACAGATATATTTATTCAAATATTCATGTTTCTGAGAAGTTTGGTTTTATTTTGTGCTAAACACAAAGGGGCGAGACGTCATGATTGACACCTGAGAGTGAGTCCCGATTGGTCAGACGGGTGTATGATAATCTTCCACTACTTACTGCAGATACAACACTGTTCAATCCAGTTTAACTCACACTGCTCTTCATCACAAATCTCACCTAGGGTCTTTTATTCACTATATAAATTGAAAATATATTTTTTTATTTTATATACTGATTCAAACACAAACCAACATGTGAACAAGATGAATTCTGACACTTTTTTCAACTTCAAGCACTGAAACATATATGTAGTTTTCTTATATAAAATAATTTAACTTTGACATTTGAAAACATGTTTCACTAGTTTAAACGTCAGTTAACTGGACACTATGTATCCACTGTCCCACAAAAATAACTGAGATTAGTCTGCATGATCAGATCAGGTCAATATTTCTGGATCAGATATATCTATAGTTACTTTATAGAAAGGCTCTTGATTAGGGGCCTCCTCACCCCTTAGGCCCCCTGTGCCCACTTAATTGATTCAGTTATCCAAATACCTACCTGAGCTGCATGAGTAAATGGTAAAAAGTGTTAAATGTGGGAAGACTTGATGGCTCTTTCTGCTGCTTGGAACAGTGACCCCTAAACAAACCACTGATTAAAGTTCTTCTGAGTACAAAGTATAGTCCCACTACTTAGAAAGTAACTAATATATTGTTTGGTCTTTTATTTAACCCCTTTCCTCACACAGAGAGTGTGAAAGCTGGAGGCAGGAAAAAACAGATGAATGATGCCTTGCATGCCAAATATAAATGGTGGGTCTGTGTAGAAGGCCAACAGAGAGAAGAGCAGGGGAGGAGAGGTGAGGAAGATGAAAGGGAGACAGAAGTGAGGAGGAGAAGGGAGCAATAGGGAGTACTTCATTAATAGACCTGGAAAGTTTTTCAATGTCCTCTACAGATGTAGCTTCTGAATTCTTCACTTTGTACAGGTCATCAGGCAGTTATTTTCCTGCCCCGACTCAAGGCATGGAGCACCAGAGGAGGAGGAGATTGTGAGGAGTCAACGTAACTGAAATAGAATCTGAAATGGAAGCAAGGATACAGATCAAAATGTAATCCTGCTTATAGCTTGGTCCAGTTGAGGGGAGAGTCGGAGAGAGCGGGAGATTATGTGATACTGTAAATACCTTAGCCTATCTTTACAATTAGTTTCCTGCAGGCACGGCACACTCCAAAATCACATTGAACAACTTCTCTAACAGGGTCAAGGAAAAGATGATTTAAGCCTCTACTATATTTACGTGCACGGCTACAACAGCCTGCCGCAATTTGTCTCTGTCTCGCTGTGTTTTAGCAACATCTGGTGCCCAGAGATTTAGGTTAGACAGGTAATTAGTGGCACGTATTTGTCCTAAAGACAGGTGTATTTTCATTTAAGAAACACTCCATCACTTCTCCGGATGGGAGCCTGTTTGTTACACTTCATCTGAAGGATAAACAGCAGCTCTGCAGCTCTGCGGTGGACACAGAATCTGTACTCGACCCTTCGGTTTTATTTTCATTTAGATGTTTTTAGATTTAGCCCTACTTTCATGACACAACCCTTGCACGATTGCAAGGTTTGGCAAATCCCAAAATGTTTTCCTGCTTAAGTATGAGGCATGAATCTATGTTAACAACTTCACACAGGATTAACATCAGTGTCCCTTCTAAATACATATTTTTCTTCCTCGCTCCTCTCACTCAGCATCACCATTACTCCTTCGTTTTTTTTCCCCAGCAATGTTCATCCCTATAGGATTACGGATTTTTTAAATGAGATATATCTCATTTAAGTGCATCTATCTAAATTATAGTTTATAATATCTCTCAAATTTGATTTACTAAAAATCTACATTTCTCTGTGTCTCTTGTGTCTCTTCTGTCCTCCACTCATTCCTGCCTCAGCAGTCTGCTCTACTCTCGTCTTCAGCCCTTTCCCTTAGTGTTCCTCTCTTTTACTTCCTTCTTCCCTCTCCAGATGAAGCTGTATAGTCTTTAAAATTGAGATTCACTTCATCACGGTCACTTGGCTCTCGGTTCTAATAAATCAAGGGCTGTCCACCATTGCTGCTCCTCTCTGGAAAACAAACTACCCCTGGATGGATCTCCTCAGCTGCTCCTAATGGAGGTCGCATTCAGAGACACACATTCAGCCACACGCCTGGAGAAAAAAACGAAATACTCTCCTGACTGAGCGTCTTTGCATTAAAGCACAAAGTTGAAAAGAGAAGATAATCTTTTTTAGGTTAATGTTGCTAGCTGTTATTAATGGTATAGGTCAGGTCAAAGTAAATCCACTTACAGAACGGCTCACGAAGAACACGTGCTCATTCATGCAGTTTTCCGATCAGCCAATCCTGTGGCAGCAGTTACAGGTCAGGAGAGTTCAGTTGATGTTTCCATAAAATATCAGAATGAAGGAAGAACGTGATCTCATTGACTTTGACATGGCGTCATACCACATTCTATTTATGTTTCTGAAACTGTTGACCTCTCCTGTTTTTTTTTTACACACAACAGCCTTGAGGGTTTTTAATCATTATGGAGCAACAAACTAAAAACATCCAGTGCGAAGGATGGAAAACTCATTGTTGATGAGTGAGGTCAGAGGAGAAAGACCCACTCAGTTGGAGTTGACAGGAAGTCTACAGTGACTCACATAACCACTTTTTACAACTGCAGTGACCAGAGAAGCATCAGAATACACAATACATTGAAACTTGAGGTGGATGGACTACAAGAGCTGAGAACCTGTCAGGTTCCACTCCCGTCAGCTAACCACAGGAATGTGAGTTTGCATTTAAGGACTTGGAAAACAAAGCCTGGTCTATTGAATTGGATCTAAGCTGAGGTTGCAGATGGCAGCTCCATAATGTGGCGTCCATGTGGACTGTCCAATCTTTGGACTATGGGATAGATTGGCTCCAAAATGTACGCCCAAATCTGAACTGGAAGTGTTCTACCCAACCAAGACCGATCTATCAATTGAAAGTTGTGACCTAGACCCAAGCAGAACAGAGAAACACTGGACCTGAACCAGGCCAAGAGAAACAGACCCAATCTGCACCAATCAAGGGGTCAAAACCAAACTTTGTGCTTTAACTAATGTAATGTGCTACTAAACCTGTATGTGTCCCGGGTTAGGCCTTGTGTCCTGCGTTCCGGTGAACCAGTGAAGACGTCTATTGTGGGAGGAACATGGCATTGGGTCGAGGGCCGGCCGGCCCACACACAGGCAGACAAAATAGTAAGCTTTAAAAAATAATACAAATATATAATACAAATATAAAAAGAAATAAGCTGTAGTGACAGCATATCATGTCATGTCGACAAAAATAAACATTAATGATGTCCACAATCGGGGTGATTCTTACCTCTATATTGTTCTTTCTTCTCCTCCTCTACTTTGCTTCACTTTCTGAATCCAATGAGTCCAAGAGGACCCTCCCTACCCCACTGTCCAAGTGCCCCTGAGCAAGGCAACTTACTCCCCCAACACCTGCTCACCGGGCGCCGTGCATGGCTGCCCTCTGCTCTGCGTGTCCTGCTGTGTTCACCAGATGGGTCAAAAGCAGAGGACAAATTTACCCCATTTGCATGTCGTGTGTCTGTGCATGTGTGTGGGACCAATAAATGTATCCTGCCTCTTGTATTTTGTAAGAACCAGACAAATTCAATTGGTCCAAATTATTGATTTGTGTCAAAGGACCATCGACCACTGATATGGCACAAGAAATTAGAAAAACACTGAAGGACATGGTGAGAAATTCTGTCTATTGAATGTTCTGAAACAGTAGTTGTAATAAAGTCCACCCAACTGGACACTTTTGTGTGGAATCACTGCCAAGTTTGATACAACTGAGAAACTACCATCTTTCCTCATCATGGATGGATCCACCAAAGGTCAGGATTTGTTTGGATAAGTTTTTAAGGCAAAAATCAGCTGTGAGAAGCATCATCATCATTACTACCATCTGACTTCCGATGCATTATCCAAGAGAAGCTGTTTCAATCGTTGCATTAGAGAGTTTATTGAGATGTACATGTCAGTTATTTGAACATGTCAAATAATGTTATTATATTTGAAATGGCCAGTGATAAGAAAAAGGTTTGGCTCCATGTCACAAAGATAAAGTCTCAAACTAGTTTAATGAACATGACAGTGAGTTTAGTCAACTTCAGTCACCAGATGTGCATCCACTACTGAACATTTGGATGTGTTACTAATGTACTTATGTTTATATGCTTTTAATTTTTGTTTATTTGCAGTTTTTTACTGAGCCAAATTTAGTGACTCTGTTATAAGCATCCTTAAAAAAACATTAATTTATAATATAGGTAAATGCCTGTTAAAGTCTCCTACAGTCTAAATTGACATGTTCAGGTTTTTGGTTTTGTCTGACCAACAGTCTTGAACTCAAAAGTATTCAGTTTACAATGATATAATACACATAAAAGTCATTAGTGTGACACTGGAACCAATGATGGATTGGCATTTTCTCAATTAAAATCAAAGTGATTGAAATTATTGCTTTAATTAACAAATCGGTGCAGTTTCAACAACATAGTTCACCTATATGTTTCACATATTTATTTATGATTACTGACCAGCCATCGTCCACTCTGTTTCATAGCTGCTATGCCATGTTTAGATTACTGGTGCGAGGGAAATAAATGAAACTACGTCACTCAGTATAGAGGATAACTTTGACAAGGCTGACATCAGTCCCCCTATGAAAAGTGAAAATATCTGTCCCTTAAAAATGTCATATTTAAAAAAATCAAGATCCATTAATATTTCTCTGAGAAATCAATTAAAATCTTGAAAAACGCCCTTTCACGCAATATGAAAGAAAGTGGGGGGGAAATCCTGGATCCGCCCCCTGATCCAGATCTGCACCAAAATATAATGGGTTCTTCCCTGACCCATACCACATCCTTCCACATAGTTCATTGTAATCCATTCTGTAATGTTTGTGTAATCCTGCTAAATAACTGACAAACAGACGAATGCAGATGAAAACTTTACCTCCTTGGTGAAGGTAAAAATGCAATCGATGCTTTTGCATTAAAGTTAAACTTAAACCTGACATTTGACAAGAAGCACAGGGCGTTACACTAACATATAACCAATTAAAAGATCTTATTTCATGAAATTAATTAGAAAGTTCTCCACCACAGTCCCCACCTCCATGCTGATATAGCTCATTATAAGGCATTAAAGGTCATTAGTCATTATAATAATCCTTAAGATATCATGCGTTAAGTTAGGTATATACACATCAGTTACTTGAATGTCTCTGTCACTACAGAGACATTTTTCTTCACTATAGTCTCTGGTTCAGTCAAACTGCCAAATGTGTTGTCCTGCACAAACCAACACCTTCTGCAGCCACTTCTTCCATAGAAATATATTCCTCCCCATTTAATTGTAAGTGTGGGGGGGAAAGAAAACAATGAGATCAATTGTGATTCAACTCATTCCTCTGAATGGAATTATCTGCACACAAAAAAGAAATTCAAAGTGTCTCTGCTGTACGGGCTCAATCAAAATATTCTGATCCTAGTTACAGAAACTGAATATGTATGAACAGCTCAAATATGCTGAATTTATTTTGAATATTTAATGAGATATAAAATATAAGTCTATTTCAGCAACTAATAAAATCAGTCTTGTATGAATGTGCCATAGATTGAAATTGAATGGTGAGAGAGGGCGAGACAAGAGGGAAGAGGGGAGGGAGGAGTGCGAGGGAGGAGAGACGAGGGAGAAAAACAAAGGGTGTCAGAGCTTCATCAACATGCTATAACTGAGTGGCACGGCCATATTTTCCTGCATCAAGCTCAGTCAAAATACCAATGTGCAAATCTGAGCACCTCCTCCCCTCCATCTCTCCATCTCTCCACATTCTGCCACCCCCTCCTCCACATCTCCCTCTCCCTCTATCTCTCTGTGTGTCCAATCACACGGCAGTCCTTCTCAATAAAACAAATTAACTGATTAGACATTTTAATCTCAGTTGTCTTTGACCTTGTAGAATATATTACTGATGTCTACATCGCTGAGAGCAGATAATGCGGCAGGCAGCTGCTTTTCTTAAAGACAAAACTGCCCTTTTTAAAGAGGCGCCAGACACACAAGCTAACAGGTTGGGGGCAGAAATTTCCCTCCTCCTCCTCATCATCACCATCCCTCATCCGATACCCCCCCCCCACCCCTCCACTTACACACACACACACACACACAATCACACACACACTGTTCTCCCCTCCCTGCAGGCAGCCAGCAGGGAAGGGGTTAAGGCGGAATGCATTAACAAAAGAAAATTATAGCGTAAACAGTTCATAAAATCTCACAGCCCCTGATGTCGGGGCTAGATCATTAAATTTCTGCAACAATTAGACCTTTTCTCACGGCGGCAAATTGGAGCCGTTGCCATGGCAAATCTGAGCCCTTAAGTCATATATCTTTGATTGCGGAAAGGTCAGGCGCAGACAGCCTAATAACTCAGGGAGCTGTTTGACAGATTTCATCCAAGCATGATCACATAACAGAGCCAAACTATGTCGGCAGTTGTTAAAAGCAAGGGAGGGGTCATTGGGAAGGTTGGGGTTATGGAATGTTTCTGCTCGGCTGGGCCCAGCCTGATCCTGATAATGTTCCTGACTGACTTTGAATCCACTGGAATAAAAAAAGAAAAAGAAAAAGCCAATTTCTTTAACTGTGGATTGGTGGGGGCTGTTGTTTTTTTTCTTCAAATGGCCTGAGCCAGATTAGGCTGTAAGGAGGGCAGTGATGTTAAGGATGGGTGATTTAATGCTTGCATGAGAGAAATGTCTCTTAAAGACGGAATAATAGAGAATAGAAAATAATTAAACAGAGCAGAGCAGAAAGCGGAACCCATGCTGAGCAGAACTGAATGACAGTGTTCTGAGGCGCCAGTGATGAACTATGAATTATTTCCCATTCAAACACATATGTTGAGGGAATTGAGATCGCTGTGAGCTGCTGGTACAGTGTGGGATCGAGCGGGAGGCTGCAGCACAAATCCCTCTCATTGACTCGTTTAACAGCCTTCACACAGAACTTTGAATAACGATCAGCTCTCCCGGCTCCGTTAAGACTATATGTCTGAAATTTGCTGGCTTGTTTAGACCCTGGCCACCCCTCCTCCTCCCTAGCCCCCTACCCCCTCCTCTATCCTTCTGACTCTGTGGGCAGTGCTGGCATTTCAGTTGTACGTCCCTCAAGGCCCCAGCAAAGAAGCGAGTGCTAATACCACCCCCTACTGGAGGAAAGGAACAACTGCCACATGCTCTGTCCCGGGTAACAAAGGGGTACGGTTGGTGGACAAAATAATAAGAACACCTCACAATACAATGAAATCTGTCAAAACAACTGAATCATTCAGAACTTCAAGCCAACCTCGACAAAAGAGAGCATTATTTGTTAAACAGACGTTACATCTATGGCAGAATGGCTGCATTGGATTGCTTTGTTACAGCTGTAGGTGTCGTTCAGTATCGTATGAGAAAAGCCAGGCAAGTGAACCTCTCATGGTAAGATTATCCCACTTTGAACTCTTGGAGTAAAAAATATGTTGTTGGGCCTCCAAATTCTGACACTGTGTGGATGTATGCTCTGTCACCTATAAATACCCACGAGGTGCAAACTGCAGTCTGCACTGCAGCTGGGCAATATCTTATTTTACCTAGAAACCCGTAAACAGCCAGTGCTACCTGTCCCAGGTTTAATGTGTGTCATATTGTAGGCAGGCAAGTTTTTTTTTTTCAAGGATTTAACTCAGAGCCGCTAACAAGACAGCGTTTCAAGATACGATAACGATGAGAAACCCGTCTTTTGTTTCTTTGATTTCAGCTAATTTCAGATGGTCTGAAAACGGAAATGTCATAAATAAAGTGAGTACACATGATCAATAGTGTGCAGGATGTTTCTGTTCTTTCACAGAGTGTTTGATCTAGATGGAACAGTGGATGGCTGTTTCGGTTCTTAGCTCTCTCTCACGCTGTCACTTGTTTTTGCAACTTCAACATGATTACTTTCAACAGAGGAGAAATGCTGTTGTATTTTTTACCCATCTTTACGAAAACAGAAAGTCTTGTGGGGATTTTGGTCAAAGGAGTGTCAGCTGCTTTCAGACATGCTCTGAACTCCACATTATCTCCTGACATTCTCCTGAGGGGCTCTATGTTAGAACAAAAACATCTGGGTGAGAGGCTCCGGACTTTTCTCCAGCCAGCCCCCTGTGCTCCACATGGATTTGACTTTCATTCAGTTTAGACCTGTGAGCTGCAGCTTTAGCCTTTACTGTATCAGGCTGGCCCTGTCCGGCCCCCCTTGGCATCATCGAGGCGCATCGCTCCGCTGGTCAACAAGAGATCCTGCTCCTCTGCTCTTGGGAGCGGTCTGATAATCACATGTATTAAGTTATTAATCGATGGGGCTGGATCATGAATCAGGTCACTTTAACCCTGATGTCCTGTAGCACATGTTGCGTCTAGCAGATTAACTATGTGTGCACGTGTTTAAATATGTGTCTCATGAACTCTAAAGGGAATCAAAAAAGTACAAATTAAACAGCAGAACTGTTCAGGTCCTAATAAATTCGGATTAGTGTCTGTGTTAAAGTGTAAAGTGAGCGCAGGTCACGGTAGAGACGACCTGTCCTGATCCTGAAGCAGCGGCGGTTATAATTATGCAGCAGCGGGACATGAACATAGCGGAAAACATGAATCAATTATGTTCTGTCTCTGCATCGATGCAGAGTCGTCAAACTGCACCCAGCGTCTGCAAAGAGGATGTTTGTTGGCTCTTTCAGACAGAAGATCAGGAAGGCTGGAGGCCCACACAGGGGGCTGGTCTCCTCTATGTCAGTCTGTGCAAACCAGCTGCCCCCATCCTCACATTTTAAGTTTTGAAAGCTGTAAAATAACACTGACCTCCATGAAACCCTCCATCACAACGCTCACTTCACACTGATGTCTGTGGACTATGAAGTTCGAAGAAAGACTGGTGGTTAACCACCTGAAGGACATCACAGCCCTCAGTGAGGCAAACAAGTGCAGGATGCAGATTACATTAACACCAGATATAAACAAGCATTCAACCCCTAAAAAGGACCATTTGGGATTTGCTGCTGATCCGGTTTTAGGTTGAAAAGTCTGAGGTTGCATTTTAGTCTGGACGAGCATAAAACCGAGACTTTCACTTCCTGTTTGGGTCTTATCCCTCATGACGTATTCTTCTCTGATCATCTAGCTTCTATCATGTGACCCTTTCCTGGAAAACAGTATTAGTCTTGACTACCAGAGGTGAATGGAACATGGATTATGAATTACAAGCCTGTATTTGAATTCTGCATTTTACTCTATAAACTGCTTACATGCACAGGAGGCGAGCTATCATTAAAGCCATCTGCAGAAATTCCCATGGGCATGTGCATGCCCAGTGTACGTGGTCATGCGATATGGCTTCTCAGACATGAGATTAATTCTGACAAAGAGCGAGAAAAAATACACAGATTATGTTTTTTAAAAAGCATTCTTTTTAAACTATGTTAGAATGGACGTAGCTGCGACCAAGACTGCAGTAAATCCTAAGAGACATATCCTGTGTTTGGACTTCAGCTCATCCCTCAATACCATCATCATACAAATCTTCTTTTCAAACTCGCTCACCTCACTGTGCCCTCCTTCACCTGTAGATCAACAACTTCCTAACTGAAAGACAGTCATCACTGCTCTCACAGTTTATTTCCATGTGGGTGCATACTTGGCCAGTAAGGATTATGACTCTAAATCTCATCTCTTACTCCCTGATCATATATCGTCCAAAACGTTGAAATGAAAAAGAGTAACCATTTTACATAAAAATCACGTTTATGTTTAAAGCACAACGACACCGGCGTCAGCTCTTATCAACATAAACTCAACTGACATCTTCATCTGTGTCTTCCACGTGTGTGGATCTTTTTTTTTCAACTCGAGAATTTTTTCTCTTTGTGTTTTCCTTTTTCCTTTTTGTGTCTGCTGCATGTCAACCCAACACTTGCCAGCTGTGGATCCTGGGGAGGATCTTCTGCTGTGTTCTCACATAAGCTCCTCTGGAGTTTCTGCGGACTTTATACTAGGGGGCCAGGCGGAGAGAGGAAGCAGAAACTCTCAAGGCTCTCACTTGGACATTTGCATCCACTCGTACACCTTAAGGATCTCCAGAATTCAGTGTATGTCTGAAATCAGCCTACCTGTGGCCCTGTTCAGACCTGAATGAATAAATGCTGAGGAAAGACTGGATATTTTTTTGGGATTGGATTAATACTAATCAATGTAAAAATGTCAGTGGAGAAAGGGGTCCTTCATGTGTAGCTCAGGACACGTGTGTTCAAGAGTGAACAAGATGAGGCCACAAACGTCCCAGCCCACCTACGAATTAGGTTTGGTTTGTATTCAAGACACATTTGGGTTTGTTTTTAAACCAGTAATTTTGTGCTGACCTCTTGTGATTGGATCATTCGGGATGGAGTGTAATATATCAGGTCTGAACGTGGCATGTGACTGCTGTTTATTGCTCAGCAGGTTGTGAATGGGTTTTTCCACACAAATAGGTGCCTGCTGTGGTTGAAAACAATGCTCCGATGCTGGTGAAAGTGAACCAAAACAGTAAGATGAACAAAGAGCTGAAAACTCCCCATAAAGCTCCGTAAAGCTGAGGTGATCTGCAGACGCTGGTAAAGAATTCTCTTTATGTCAAGCACCAGGATTGATGTCCTTTCAAATTGTTCATGTTGTCATGTGTTTCACAGAAAATAAAATAACGGTTGAACACAAGATAATCTCCCACACATGACATTATGGATCTCTGCTCCTCTTTTAACCTACAAACTTGCCTCAAAATGAACACAGTGCTGCGTCTTGTTCTGACTGACAAGAAATTACACGTAATCGGTTTAGAATTAGTTTCCATGCTTTCTTTAACATTTGTTAATGCACTTGCGTATTCTTTAAGACACTGTAGGAGAATTTGGCACCATATTAGCTGAGCTGACTCACAACCAGAGATCACTTTCTGCGTGTTGTCGGTAATATATAATATTTGGCTTGATTGGGGGTGTTAAAGATGTAGTATTTCAGAAAGCCTATTCAGCCACATCAGTTTTGATAAGTGATGGTCATATGTCAACCACTACAAGGAGGTAAATTGGAACGAGAGGGCGGTGCGCCTGTGTCTCGAGCATCACTCAGTCAAACTACTCAACTTGCTTGTTGAACAGAACCAAAAACGGGTTCAGGGGTTTTAAAGGCTGTAGCACAACAGAGCTGTTTTTCTTTGAGTGGGCCTATTTTTTTTATAGACGGACTTACATGGATAAAACAATTCTACCAGTACTTTTACACTGTTCCACTCGTGATACACTAAGAGGTTCAGTAATGTGCTGCCAGGAGCAGAGAAGAAGAAGGCTGCTGCGGATCAACAATGAACAATGAACAATCATGGACATAAAGTGCTAAGAAAATCTGCTTTCCAAAGGTTTAATACGAAAATAAATGCACTGAGTGATACACTGTATGCTCTGATCAGTAGCACTGAATATAACACAACTTTTACTTGTTTGCAAGATAACTGCACAGGGTGCCATTAAAGGCTGAAGAAGTAAGCACATATCTTTCCCATGTATTCCGAAACAGCAGGAAGTCAAACAAGCGGCTCATCACATGCACTTCACAAGGAGAGGTGGGAAATGCACCCCCTCTGGGAACTGCAACAACACAATTTAAAGGTTGATATATAGTTAAGGGATTACAGCATAACTGAAGAGCCTATGTACGTAGCCCCCTCATCTACACCATAGCTAACATGCATGTCCTCAAAATCACAACTGCATATTATGGGTACAGCAGACATGGAGATTCCATGCAGTATCCTGTATGTATTTTGTCCAGTGATCCAATGAGATATTGTTTTATAGTTGAAAGTGACGAAAACATTAGCCGGCCAAACAAAGGTTTGCGTATCTTTTTACTTACACATATCTAGCATCAGCACAGCTAGTGTATGGTCAGTGTCTTGTATTTACTATGAAAAACATGCTGGACCACTGTGGCTTGTAGTAGTAAACACAGTTACTGTTGGGAAAACAATAAAAGCATGACATGTCTGTAAATGTGTGAAACCTCTCTGTGGAGATAACAGGAAGAGAAATCCAATGTTTTAGTATGAAACTAAACCTAGACTGTAGGTAGGTAAGTAATGGTGCTGTTAGTAGTGGTAGGGATGGAGAGAGTAATTTTCATTTAAAATGACGTAAGATGAAAGTCAAATAGAATCAGAAAGAAATCGAACATGTTAAAGGCCTTGAACAGACATCATTAATGAGCATGAATTAAATGTATCAAATGCCATATAAGGGCTTTATTTAAAACCTTTCACTGATATATTTTAAAGCCGTTTTCACAGATCTTTTGGACCTTTAATTATAGCAGCGGTCTCGGGCATAGTGACACTGATTCCATCAATCAGCGCTGCCAGCATAGATACAAGTTGGCAGATGGACCCATCAAATTTGTTAATCAAAGAATGGGAACTGATTCTGACCTTCACAAAGCTAAATGCAATAGATGTAAGACATCATGAGGATGCATTGATGAAAAAAAGGCAGAGGCATGAATTCTGTGATTGAGCACTGTGTCATGGTTAAATGCAACATTTTGGCACAAATGCTGAAACCAGTCTACAGCTGTGGTATTAATTTGATCTGTCAGGAAGATTAAAACAAACCAAAAAGTATGTCTCAAAGAAAAAAACTAATGTCAGACTAGGTGAGAAGTGAAACATGAAGTGAGGTTGCAACTCACAGAAAACGGCAAGTGTTGGTGTGTGAGGCTAATATCTCCTCTGTCTCTGCTGAACCCTTGATGTTGCGGGGAGGAGGAGGGAAGGAGTGGGTCACCTGTAATGACGGACTCTACACTGTGGCCATTCCACAGTCATTACACCGTTTACAATTACTGCTACCTATCAACCCCCCCTCCCCAACTCCCCAAGAGGCCTGTCTCAACCATTAGCACCACGACTCAAATGAAGTGGATAATTGTGTCTCTCTGTGGCACATCATGAGACAAGAGAGTCAGACGAGAGGAGGAGGGAGAAGAGAGAGTGACCAAATGAGAGAAAGAGAGAGAGAGTAATGTTGAGACGGAGAGATGGACAAAATCTAAATGGAAAGATGTGCTGTAATCACAATCCAATAGACTTTAGCAACTAATAGCATTACTTACACAGCTATACGTGGAAGTCAGTGTGGCGTGACTCATTTTGCATTAAAGTTACACTGCAAACAGCTGTAAACACCTGGAAGTTCAATGACAATGATCTGTCTTGAGTGAAGTGCCGAATGCGTCTTTTGCTTAAACATCTCAAACTTTCATCACTAATGCGTGATTAGGCTCTCACCAGATAATCAGTATCCCTCTCCATTGATGTGAGACATTATTTTCCTATGGAGAGCAAAGATGCCAAACTTCTCAGGCATACCATTACCTTGAGCTCTGCACACAGCTCAGATTGCATTGCTCAACTCTTGTCAACCTCCTTCTGTTAACCTTGTCCATCAGTGACTCAGGTCAGCACAACTTAAACTGCTCATCATGAATCCTCTGATGATGTCAGAAACCACAGAGGAAACGCGTTCTTCTTCCAGTGATTTTGGAAATTGCTCCTTTCTTTGCTCACATCTCTTAGCAAACGGACAAATGTAAGGAGGTGAGAACTTTGGCATGTTTTAAACTTCTCTTTCAAATACATCAGCACATTTTAAACAGTATACAACTTAACGCCATGAATTACTTATACAAAATTGCCCCTGGCCTAGTACAACTTTAAAGCGTACTTTAATTCCTGTCCTGACCTGAACAAAGTAGCGATAATGAGGCATAGCTGACCTTGTATCTGCATTATAAGGATGCGCGGAGCGGATCTGACATCATCCTGATCCACATGTATGCTTGACTCATCAACTCATCCTCCCATCACCCACCCGAAGGAAATACTTTCTCCAATTCAGAGAACCACACCTGGATTAACATTTCAATAATAAAATAGCATATATTGTGCCAATGCTCAAGATTCTCTTAGTAATGTGCTGCAGCTGTGGGAATGAGCGTCCTTGTTTCTCCCTAAAAGAAAGAAATTGTCCTCTGATGACTCGTCCGTTTGGCCTATTTTACCCTCTTTTCTTATCAATGTTTTTGCTTTACAAAAAGGAACAAAGACAAGGCAGGAAGAACATGAGCAGAGAGGAAGTGTTCTCCCGTATCTACCTCATCTTGCAAATGACATGCACTCCTATCTAGCCTTCTAAGCTAATAAGTATGCTAATTGTCATGCTAAAAGTCTTCTAAGCTAACCAGCTCAGTACCTGAGCCACCTACAAGACCAAACAGCACGTGTAATACCTTTCTTACACTGAAATTTGCGGGTCATTAGGTAACATAACTCTCTTCCAGCCCGCAGGCAGAACTTGCTGCAGGGTGTGTAACGTTTTTCCCTGCTCAGTCAGAGACAAGACTGAATTGCTAACAAAAATGCCAGCAAACCCCTTCATTCAACCTCCACTACCAATCAATGAATACATTTATATTTGTATAGCCCATACTCATAAATCACACTTTGCCCTAAAGGGCTTAACTAGGTATAAAAAAAAGGTGCATAAAGCCTAAACCTTTTAGTAGAGTAAGGAAAAACTACCAGAAGTAAACAACGATTAGCCAACTGTGAATATCTCATTTGACCATTTCTGCTGTGTCCCCACATATGTTCAACTCCCCATCTAGCTATCTACTGAGGGAATATGAGCCGTGTTCAGAAATTTTCTTTCATTTCCAGTTCTTCCCTGCCGGTAGCCACCCTGCATCATACCTGTTCAAAGTTGCTTGCTGCCCAATTTGTTTACCATCACGAACAAATTAAATCCTATTATGTTTCTAGTGAATTTCCTTCTTACTGCTTGCTCTCAGTGGCTGCTGCAGACATCAGCCATTAGTTGTGTCCAGATGTCTCACCCTTGAGACAGGCTTTTTATGCACCCTGATAGAACGTACAGAGGCGTACATATATACCTATATGTACGAAAACCACAACATTTTAATATTATCATCATGGAAAGATAACATGTTAGCAAAGAGTTGCATACACATCCAGCAGACAGACCTATTCATTTGAATTTCAGTTCTGCCCACTTTTAGCCCTTTTTGGTCTCCACCAATCTCTCTCTGCTTCCAAAATGTGGGGTCTTTTTTTAGCAGCAATATAGCGTCAAGCATCAGTAGGGGAGGAAATAAAGCTGGCCACTCTGATGATGGGAAATGCTATCTGCTAGAGAATGGGTACAGATGCTGTTAATATGCACGTAATCTGACTGCTGTGTGCGTGTGTGGAGGGTGGCTGAGGCGAGACAGACCACATCAGTGTCAATTTACAGCAATTCCCACTGTCAAAAGTGGGAGGGGAAAAAAAGGGAGAGTACTTCGCATTTTCTTCCCAGATCTTTTACTTTAATTCAATTGGACCTTTCAATACCTTACTTTAGACACACAGGAAGCGTTCAGCCTATTGCATTATAGGGAGTGGGGCAGAGATAAAGACACTGATTCTTTAAAGCTCTGCGGCACGAAAGGAGATAAAAGCAGATAAAAACCCGAGTGTGTTTTTCCTTGTGTTTTGTTCTGTATTGGAGGAGAGAAAATGAAGTCGCTTTACACTGCTGCCTGTCTGTGTTCCAGAGACTAAACACAAGCTAACAGATTTTACTAAACTAAGACCAGGGCTTCTTCTCTTCATGCTCTCAAAGTGATGACACACGAAACGTGTAAACTTGAAGTTATCAGGTGCTTTCATCAGTGGATCGACGTGTTCTAAACCTCTTCTATTATCAAGCATGTAATAGACATGTTTTGATAATCAAGAAGAAGATCAAAGGGATCGTTTCAGTATGAGGGTGAAACCACAGAAAAAAAGGGAGAAGAGAATCATTCCAACAGGAAAGCAACAACTTAGTCTGCCACACAAGAATAATAGGTCAGTTGCACAGCTCCATCTCCAGCGATGACAAGCCTGCATATCTCTTCTTTTTTCCAGGAATCTCAATCAATATGCAGTCTCTAATGTCTCTGACTGAGTGAGAAGCCTGAATCCATATTTAAATATCAGAGATTCATAAAGATTGCCCGTGTCTTTAACCCCCGTCTTCCAGGATCACCACCCCTGTGCGCTCCATGCGCAGGCGCTGTACAC
This sequence comes from Pleuronectes platessa, assembly GCF_947347685.1. Lineage (NCBI taxonomy): Eukaryota > Metazoa > Chordata > Actinopteri > Pleuronectiformes > Pleuronectidae > Pleuronectes > Pleuronectes platessa. The sequence goes on along the minus strand of NC_070626.1, from coordinate 4,584,651 downwards.
AGCAAAACACTCAGAGGTTGCCAGATAAAACATCATAAAATGACACAGTAGCACCACCATGATGGCTCCAGGCGCTACCTTTGTCTCCATCACAGTGATGACTAAAATCAAGCATTGTAACGCGACACCCTTGATTTCATGCAATGTGGCGGATTAGGGATATGAATTGAACGCTCAGCTCTTTTTTTTGTGTGTTCCAATTTCCAAATTAGGATTTTCTGCCTTCATAATGACACAAAGTATTCTCTTAGTCAAATCAATGGCAGCTATTTATATGAGCGGTAATCCCTCAGCCAGTGCTGAACTGCCAGAAAAAGAGGGATGGCTTTTAAAGTAATGCTGCAAAACAAAAGGAGACACTAAATGAATGCAAATTGGCTTCGCCGTCATTCTGAATGTCCATCTCTGAGAACGCGGCTCAGCCGACGAGGAGGACAAAAAACACCCAAACAGCTGTTTAAGACAGCTCATTTGGTAAATAACCCATAACACCGTGTTCTCCACCAGTTAGGCTCAGAGTAAAATGTTGAAATAAGCTCCCCTCCTGTCCACTAGCAGAAGCAGCAGCAGCTCATTCCTCTCTGTCTTGCATTTTAACAGAACAGGGCATGAATGCCTGACAAGTAGGCTATCATCCAAGAGATCATTAAGCACAAGGGTTGAAGTGCCATCTTCAGTGCCATGGCAACTGGGTTGTGAGATGAGATAAAAACAATGCGAGGCAGGAGGCAGGAGGCGGGGCGGCTGCTCAATGATCACCACTGATCGATGGATCCCTCTCTCTCCCTTTAGAGGCCAGGCACAGGAAGAACAGGGAGGACAGCGAGAGAGAGGAGTGGGGGAGAGAAAAGCCGTACAGCTTCAGGGCTTCATAGGTGCTCTAACAGTGGGAACTGCCTCTCTTCAAAGCGCAGATCGTTTTCCTCACAAGGGTCTAATTGAACGTGTCAAACAGTGCATTTGCATGAGAATGATTATTTTTACTTTGTAGCAGGGCTGAGCCAGAGGCCTCGCATCTGTACCGAAGAGGAGCAGCTCCGGCTCACACAGAGTGGAAGATACAGTATGGATGAGCCGGTCGCAGATTCCTTATCATACCAACAACTGATTATTTTACAGCTGTTTTATTTTCTTGTTCTTTTAATGGTTCAGGAGCTCAAAAATCTGGGTGCCGATGACGGCCTTTGTGTTACAACCCAGACGGATCAGCCTCACTCCACTGTTTGTGAAGCATAAGCACTTTTGTGAGTGTGTGTTTGCATAAAGTATCTATTTACCTCTTCCTACATAAAAGCCGTTTCAAGTATGACAGAGGTGAGTGGAGAGGAGTGAGTGTATTATCTTGTGCAGCTGTCAGCACTGTATGTGGTTTTGTGCCGAAGCTCCGCACGGGGCTCCCACTAAATGCCATCAGGTTACAACTGTGGTTGTTTGCTCTTTTTAATTATAGCAGGAATGCTTTTTGAAGCGTGTGATAAGCATTCTACAACTACACAACCCCCACACAGCACCCCCCCCCCCCCCGCACCCACAAACATGCAAATCATACACACCCCGGTTTGGGAAGTTTCCCCTCTTTCCACATGTGCTAATCAATCTGTCGAGAGCAATCTGTCAGGAAATCTTTAGCTTTCAACAACTTGGTGTGAATAGGGATGAGGCCCCTTCCATGGTGCAGGGCACTGCAAGGACTGAGCAGGAGCTGTCTTCATGGAGTGTCAATAAGGATTATGAGAGTGAGCTTTTATCTCTTCAAACACAGAGACCAGTCACTCATTTAAATGGGTGAACAATTCAGGTCTGCTCAATAAATAAAAAAAGAATATACTTCCATAAATACATTCAAATCCCAACTCTATTCAAATTCCAGCACCATATGCTTAATTTAAGATCTAATCTCCCGTTTTCTATTTCCACCAATTCACAGACGGCAAATCTTTGTACACGTACTTGTTTAAGACCTCAAAGGATAAACACAGACTACCTATTGTTGATGGCAATGCACCTTTATCCTCAACTTAAGACCCACAGTTCCTTTGAGAGTGCTCCTGGCAGATGCTGTATGCAAAGCAGGTGCACTGAGGGAAACATGCCCAACAAAAGAGACATTATTGCATTTCACAACCTCTCCAAAAGACGAGCAGAATATTAAAGGTGACACAACTGTATTTACACACCATTTCAATATACCTAAAATAACCCCGTTTCTATCTTGCTCTATCAAATAAAAGGAGGCAATAAAATCTGCCAAGAGAAGAACAAATAAAAGCAAATTTTGACATTTTGCTTTTTGACGCCTTCCATTTATAGGTCAGAGGAAACACCAGCCGACCTCTCATTGTTTTTTAAATGGCATTTTGTAAGGCCGGGAAGCAGGAATTAATTAATGCGAGGGTAGCTGCCACTGTCAAAAGGCAGCACATTAAAATCAATGATTAATAAATTCAAAACACACAACAAACTCAGCTGGGAGATGAAAATAGTATTGTGCGCTCCATAGGAAGCAGCCCCAGTGCGGGTCCTCCCACTGAACGAGGCGTCCACTCAGATGGCTAATGGAAAGTAGCCGGTGCCAGCTGTGTGCCTGTGAATAAAATCACTTTAATTAAAGGAATTACAATGGAAAAGGAACCGGGGATGTGTGGAGTAGTATCGACAGGAAACGGCCTCTCATGTGTGACGCACACATAGACTCACATCCACACAAACACACGCAAGCACAGACATCACACACACACACACACACACACACACTATGAAATCCCATAAAGACTTAAAAGAACAGAGTGCCTTTGTGCTCGTATTATTAACTGGGTCTAATCCACACATGCTCTATTGTACCATACAGCTCTAAGATTTACTCCAAATATGTCCCCCTGAGTCGACATTATAAGGGAAGATACAGATACTTTAGTAATGTCTGGCAGAGCGACACCCACTGAAGAACAAATGTCTTGAACAAATAACAAATGTCTAAATACGATTTCATAAGGTATTTGTTTGCTCAAGCAAGGACAACAAAATTAATGAAAGGCAAATATTAGATCTTGTTGGTTTGCCTGCAGGGGACATGGTAATAAGTGCAGTTTGATTTAACCTTGTATCAAGCAATACATGAGAATGAGGGATGTTGAGAAGTTGTGGGTCTGCCACAGACACACAGTTACATCCACACACAGTTCACAAGAGGTATTAACAGCCCAGAAACGATGTCACATAGTCTGCATTTGCATCTTTCCTTGCACTGAGTGAATGTTAACAATAAAGAATGAGTATGATCCATACTTTTTGTGTAGGAGACGGAGAATACATGTTTGTAGAAAAACACATTTTCAACCTTTTCTCCAAAGAACAAATGGGGGGCTAAACACATACAAACACTGGCAAAAGAAATCTGGAAACCAGAGCCAGAGTTCAGGATGTAGTGTTTATTTAACGGAATTAAATATATTCTAATTATAATTTGCCTAATATTAAGAGATCCCTGCATGTAGAAATGGAGTTGACAATGAAAGAATATTGTGAATTAAACATCATAGAAACAAATTTATTTAATTTCCTGTTGTCTATTATATTTTGATTTGAAGAGAATTGAGAATAGAGCTATAATTTAATAATTTTTCAAGAATGTTAAATCTCAATTTATGTCTTATAAGAATCCAACAGATGCCAAGAAATCAGAAAAAAATAAAAATGTTTCAAGGAGTCCATGTTTCATTTATTAGTGATTACTTTAATTATGAATTTTAAATATTAAAGCTCAGAACACATATAATAGCACAGACGTTATAGACAGCAGATATTGGACTTGCCAGATAGCAGCGTTTTTTAGAACATTATTAATGACTGTACTCTATTTAGATGTGTTAGTTTCAGTGTCTGATTGACATGAGTCAATGTGACACTCTAAGAACAGATTCACCTTCTACTGTCTGTAGTTACATGTCTGCTCCTTCTGCTCAGTACAAATATCTGATATGAAATATTATACAGGACGACGTGATGGCTGTCAAAAAGTCATATTGATCCATTTCTCTCAACTGTGTTAAGTTAGTAGTGTTTTAAAAGCTAAAAATCCTTTCTGAGATACATGAAATAATCCAAAATATGTTTTCTTCCCGAGGAAGGAGCGTCCGTGAGGAATTCATGGTTCATCCTGTAGTTAAATATAATAGCCACAAGAGGGAGGCAAACATTAGACAGACATTAAAAGGGCCTGAGCACTTGAACCATCACACTTATGACCCTCACACAGGCTACTGGCACTTGAGCTCATCACTGTGCTGCTGCCATGTTTGTGTCCCCACGCACCACATCATACAATCATCCTCTGAGTTTTTGAACGCAGTCGTTGTCGGCCTTGTTACCATCGATATCTCACTCCACTGTGGTGAATCAGCCCGAGTCAATAAAATATTTAAGAGTAAGAGAAGAAGAAACTAAGTCAGCTGGTGACATCAAAGTGTCGACTAATATACACTGGAGAAACTTGTTTACATGGGATAGTGGCAAGGCCCTGAGGGACGTCTAGCCTGGTTCCAACTCTGCTCAGCGAGAGCAAACAACAGCAATGGCAGTGTCAACATACAGAGACGAGACGAACCACTGGAGACACACACGCCTGGATCCATGCTGGTGGTTTACAAGAAACTCTGAGTAACCAGTCTCATGGAGCATCTTATTCTCCAGTGACCAAATGAAGAGCAAGTCGTCGTGTATCAGTTAAAAAAGATCAAAGGTATTTCATAAAAGGGGTTTCAGAAAAGAGGGGATTATTTTTGAAAAGTTAAATTAGCCCAACACTGCAATTTAGTAATAGAAACAATAGAAAATGTGTGATAGTGGGAGTGAAGGTGATATTTAACCAGGTGAAATGAAAATAACATGATCCCATGAATAATTTCCAAATACTCAGAATCAAGCTGAGGTTATGAGGCTAGTGTATCTTTAGTATAGGGGTGAGTTGTTGTTTTTTTGTGATGATGATGAACAAGAGATACACAAAAAAGTTAAAAGTCATGTGCTGGAACAGAGGGAAAGAAAACTTGATAACGTCTGACTGAAATATTCCTTCTTAAATGTTTGTAAAAGTTAAGAGGAATATTTAATAGTTGTGGATGTTTCCTAATAAAAGCCAGCACAAGGTCATTTGTTATTTCCAATTATCTCCATCAAGTCTGCAGCGACTGGATATGAGGCACTGTCCTTCAGGAGTAAAAGGTTGTTTGCACAAGCAGCTATAATCATGATTATGTATTAAGTGTTTTACATTAACACTCTTTTTTTAGGGGCTCTGTATTTAACACGTGGACAAAGAGTGGGACAGCAAAGTGATTCTGCTGACCTGCAAAACGAATTCCTCTCTTTGCACCAATTCGTTTGGAAAGAGGAACGGCCAGTGGGGAAAGTACCGACACTCGGCCCACAGACCAGAGATGGAACTTCAGTCGGTCACACAGCATTCAGCTGATCAATGCTGGAACCTGATCACTCAGCGACAAAAGACACCACATCACAAGAAAAAGCTTTTTGGAAATAACTGTAAAGGACCTTGAACCTCTATGATTAACTGAAGATGAGGGGTTTTAGAAGTTTTGAAAGGAATGTGAAATATGTAAGAGGTGTTCGCAACACACACACGTGGACACCAGGCGTCTATGAGGCTTTCTGTAAATGCCATGTGCCATTTTGTTTATGGGCACAAGTTAAACTAATAATAATTTATATAACACCTTTCAAAACACATTTACAAGGTGCTTTACAAGTTAGAAGTGAGAAATTGTGAAACGATGAAACTAGACTGTAAGATCTGAACTAGGAGAAAGCACACCTATAAAAATGAATGTAAATGTAAAATTAAAGCACATGTCCTTGAAACCTCCCAGCCTACCTACCAAAGTTCTGTAGTGACAGATGATGGTGCCAATATCCTAGCTGCAGACTGAATGTACTATTCTTGTTTGGCACATGACTATAAATGTGCTTGTGAAGGTGTGCTTTAAGACTCTTCCTGATCTGCTTCCCACACAGGAGAAACAGAGCTACAGTAGTATTCTCTCACCTCAGCATGAAGGCACCTGAGAGGCTTTAAGAAATTCACAAGCGGCTGAAATCCCAGAAGACAAACTGAACTACAAGCGGTTGCAAAAAGGTGGAACCTCTGCTATTCTGCATGTGTGAGAGAGTGAGCAGAAGGAAGCTACTCCCACAGTCGTCTGTCTTCTCGCAGAGCGCTCGCTGTGTTTAAGTGAGGAGGACAGGTCTTTGATCAGTCTGTCCATGCATGCCCCGAGGCTCTTTGTAGAGGGAACAAGAGAGATGGCGTCTAAAAAACATGTTTCACTTTCAAACGTGATCTCCCTCGTGTAACTACTTCTTAAAGCTACTACACCTCATGAACATGTATCTCCAGAGCTGTCACTGTCAACATCTCTTCAGACGAACCCAAACCTTTCATGGTGATGCTGTCAGTACGTCCCTGGACTCAGGATTTAAAGATCCAGTGTTTAGGATTTAGGTGAAAGGGATCTATTGACAGAAATTGAACTTAAAATAATCCTAGTGATGTTTTAATTTGTCTGTAATGATCTAAATTCAACGAATAGTTGTTTTCTTTAACCTGGAATGTGCCCTATATATTTAAATACTTTATATTTAAACAGGGGAGCGGATCCTCTCTATGGAGGCCGCCATGTTTTTTTTTTTTACAGTAGCCCATACTGGACATACTAAACACCTTTTGAGTTTTTATGATAACTAAATATGTACTCTCTCAAGTTTGTAGGGGAGGGGGAGGTGAAGAGTGCAACGTCACAACTAGATATCAGTAGATTCTACACACTGAACTTTTAAAAACAATTCCAAGACCACACATGTGTGCACAGACTGGCCATGGATGCTACTAGGGACTTTTGACCCGTTCCCTTATTGTGATCTCTACGGACGCATTATGGTCGAAAGAAAAAACTATTTATTAAGAGTATCTTTACTGCATCAATAAGACTGATAAGAGAAAAATACATTGAACCAGCCTCGATACTCCATCGTCTGTGCAAATACTAGTGTTGTGTAACCTACCACCTAAATGCATTTGCATAGTGTAATGCTTCCCGCAGATGAAAGTACACAAGGGATATTTTGGGATCCCCAAAATCTGAAGTTTGTAGGTGCTGGTTCCTTGAGAACAGTTTCTATTGATGACACCGGCAGTATAGTTGATTCATTTCATCTATAACAAATCATTTGAATGAACCTATGTGCTTGATCCTCCACTACACAACAGCTGCTCTCTATAAGTCTCAGGAAGTTGAACATTGACACAACAGTATTTGTGCTTTGTGCAACATTCTTTCAGTCCCAGCAGGCAGCTGACTCAAGTTTTTAGCACCACAGCTTCCTCAAGCCTATCATCTCACTTTGCTTTTTTTCTTCCAGTGAGTTGTATACATTTATTCACCATTAAGCTTTCCCTCTCTGTCAGGTTGTGAAGTCAAGTTGACTGTATCTGTATGAATGACACTTAACAAGACTGATTACACCCCTGGTCAACATCACTATAAGGATGAATAATGACTTATCATGTCTATTTAATAAGTTGTACTTGTTTTTAGTCAAAGCCCAAGAAGAATGAAGCCAATTAGTTGTGAAGAGAGAAATGTTTGACTAATAAAGCAACTGAATAATGAAAGGTTCATATTAAACAACCTGCTGCAACAAAGGTTTAATTCATTTCATCAGTGACATTCCATTCCTTTATTTTAATTTTTCATATTTTGTGTGTCCACCTATTATTTTTGATGACAGATCTAATCCTCCTGGGTGTGGATGAGCCTTCTTCACTGATGAGTCTCGTCAGCTGCTCTTTCCTGGAGGGTTTTGTTGCCCTTTCCTCTGCTTTAAAACACTTCAAATGTTTTCTATTAGAATCATAGTGAGAGGACATAGAGGTCATTGTTTTATATTCTTTATAAACACGTTTGTGATTTTCCTCCGCGTTTGAGATCAGTGTCACGTCGGGAAATTATTCTCCTTTCAAGCAGCTTTAGACTGGGTATCATCTTTTCATTCAATATTTTGGGGAAACAAACTTGTATTCACAGTCCCATCTAGAAATTATATATCTCCTATACGCTGTTGACTATTTCACAGACACGCTAGATCCAGACACGTGTATATGCATTTAGGTTTCATCTTATCAATGATCATGCTGCCAACATTCATCAGGCCTCATTTCTTGTTCTTTACTTGAAAAGTTGAAGCTACAGATTTGTGCCGATTTCTTGAGATTATTCTCATTTGTTTCTCGATCCAAGAGTTTGACTTCATGCTTCATGCGACGTCCTTCACTCAGTGAAGTGATCAGTGACTGAAACGCCATTTTCCTCAGATAACCCTTGTACCGAGTCAGAAACACTTAGACGTCTGTTTTTCAATGCAAGGCTGCGTAAATAGGGAATCATGCATGCCGTCATTTCTCAAGGACGGACACTGTCCCTTCTGTTATTGGTGGTGTGGCTCTTCCTATTCCTCCTACCACCTGCTGCTGCTGGGTTTCAGCTTCAGTAGCTGTGTGATGCTCGTTTATCCTCTCCATCTTGATGAAGTTTCACAATCTGGTTTCTCACTGATTCAGGAAGCTCCTCATCATATGGAGCCATATGCATTAGACACAATCCAGGTGAGTAGTGTTGAAGACGTGGTGTTCACAGGTTATCTTGGAACCTTGTGTCTCAACTGGAAATCACAGATGTATTTACACATATTTGTTGCAGATGTGTTCAATCTTGCTGCATTGGGTTCGTTGTACTTTGGGATCCACATATTCAGTTCATATAATTATACATAACATGAAATTACTAACACTTGAACTTGAAAATAATATAATAATTACCTCAATAAAGGTTTCAGCTGTGTGTATTTGTTTGCCTACATTTGTCTATTATTTAGCAGGATTACACAAAACCTGCTGAATATTATCATAAAACTTGGTGGAAGTATGTGGTATGGGTCAACGATTCCTTGATTTCTCAGAAAATACTTCATGGACCTTGATGACATATATCTGTCAGATCTAATGAATTTAAATGTGGTTTCATGAAGGGACTGTTGGGCCTTGATAGAGGCTTTTGACAGACACAGACTTTTTAAATATTGACCTTAGTTTTCTTCTTGTTGCTCTGCACTTCCCTGCTCTGTGCCAGTTTTTATTTCTTTAAAAGATTATCTCAAGTCAGGATCTCTGCTCGTACACTGAACTGTCGACGTCAACGTCCAGTCAAGGTCGACATCATGTACCTGAGAGGTTGTCGGTTCTGTTTCTGGAACAGATGATCCAATGAGAGCTGATGAACTGTGCACAATACCTGAGAGGCACATCTAACACACGATCACACTGCTCATCTGGAGGGAACAGATGAATGTTAACCTTTAAAAGAAGCATTATTAAGAAGTGAACTGTAGCCTATTAGCACAACACTGAACCATAGACTACTGCGAGGGGGCAGCCCATAACATAATATACTGAGTTTGTTGTGTTGAACTGTACTTGATGAGAACTTTCGATGTTGTATGTGATCTTTTTTTATATTAGGAAATTATTTAAGTGTAACTTTCTCTTAGGCTAAGCCATAATGTCTGTGATTCCATACTTAAATCCCTTCTTAACAAAATCTCATCTCATCTGTGGTCTCATCTGCTTCTATTTTCACTTTGTTTACCTCTGTTTACTTCTGGTTTAAGGAGCTCAAATAAGGGGAAATCTGATCTAAACAGTAAGATGCCACCATGAACACATCTCTGCTGGATTCAGATACCTAGATACGTTACACATATTTTACAGAGAGGTGCTGATGAGTGAAACCTTTTAAACCTTTATGAATGTAGGGCCGTGGTGAACCACTGTATTATAGATGTACCTGATCAAATCGAATCTAATGTTTGATCCATATTTTCTTCCATTAAGAACATTCAAGTCAGTTAAATGATGATTTAACTGTAATTGTAAAATATAATAATGCAACTTATTCCATCTTTTCATCCTCAACCTTTCACTTCTAATGCTGCTGCTTTTTAGAGATAAATGTGCATAGTCCACGAGCTCTGGGATAAAGTGGAGGCTCTGCTCCTTATTATCCATTGACATAGTGGATAACACTATTTTAGCTTCTCTTTTTTTCGTTTCACCACCAGTGAATTTATATTGAACGGACTAGAAATGCTCCTTTTTTGCTCATATGCTATTTAAAAATGTGTGTACCTTTTTTTGTGTTTTGTGAAATGTGAACTGTTTCTCTCTGTTTTGTTACTGTATTTTGTGTTGCACCTCAGAGCACAGAACTTCATACAAGCTCCAAAAAGCCGGTGATTCTGGGCTGTTTGATCTTCCTGTTGAAGCCTTTTTAAGAGGCTCTGTCACAGAAATGCAGACTTTCAGATTGTCAGATTCAAAAACATAAAAACTTGAGAGAATGGCACTCAGTAGAGCATAGACATCCGCCAAGGCCCTAACAGTCCCCTCAAATTGAATCAAGCTGCATTAACACACTAATAGATATCAGTTCCCTTAATGTACCTGATTCAAATGTTGAATTTTCAAAACGATAAAAAAGAAATAGTAGATCTGTTCCCTCATCCAGATCCACAACTAACACTAATGGCTTCTTCTCTGACTAATACCACATCACCACCGAGTTCCGTGGTAATCCATTAAGTTGTTTTGGTGATATCTTTCAAACAAAGAAACCAACCAACCAACAGACAAAGGGACAGAGATGAAAGCATGAGCTACTTGGTGGAGGTTATTAGCTGGATTGAAGAGACACTTGTATAGTGACCCATAGTTTTAACTGGAAATGCCAATGATGAGAGGTATTAGTGAGAGAGACAAAGTAAATGGCGAATGGTTTGTATTTATATAGCACTTAGTGTTGATGACCACTCAAAGCTCTTTACAGAAAGATTTTGTACTGACTGAACCCTGTGAACATTTTTGTTTCTGACGTTTCTCCTTGTCTGAATTTGAGTCTAAGGATACAGGACAGACTTGTATCTCTTATCAAGTCTGTGTATAGCTGCTGCTGTTCTCCCTAAACTAACCTGAGACCTCTGGAACTGTCTGAAATAACTGGGCAGTGTGAACACAAGCCTCTACAGGACACTTGTTTTAATCCAAAGAGTAAGAGCAGAATTGTCAAAACCATAATTCTGTTTTCTCTCCTTACCATTATTGCATTGTTGGATAGAGAAAAGTGAAGGCCACACAGGTTTCTGGTGGGAATCAAACTATAAAGTTTGCAGAAATTTTGCTCTGCAGCGTGTTCAGCACAGGTACTTTATCAGATTGTATCATTTACATGTGCTCTTCTTATGTTTTAAATATGCAGCCCTTCATGCGTTTCCTCTTAGGACGTCAAACTTTTTTCTCTCTAACCTTCATTATGATGGTTTGTGTATGTGCATACTTTTTTCCCTTCACTCTTTAAGAATCTGTGTTTAAAATCTTCACTCCTGACTGGTTGTTGTGTAGTAGTGTCGCACCACTTTCTGAATGCTGCTGTAGAACGTCTATGGTCATTAAAACGCCAAACAAGCCACTGATGGATTTCACCACACTTCTCTCCTAACATTAAAAGTCTCAGATCATAGTTCCACTTGCACTTCCCTTCAGATTGAGGACTGGACACCTCAGCTGTGTCATTAAAATACATTCTGCATTCACAATGTGACAACTGATAGTCTAAATTTGCCTCTCACATCATCACTGTATAATGCATGCTCTCCTCCATAGTGAGAACAGAATGTTACAGAGTCACACTGACATCTGGTGGAATAAAGTATGGGTGCACCTGTGATCAGGAGTCGGTACACGGAGGGTCACAATCACACTGTGTAGTAAGAACAGTCTTCAGCAACAAATGGAAAATATGTAGCAGCATTTTATTTCAAAAGTCAAATAGACATCTTACATATTGGTGGAGGGAAAACAAACTGCAGGTTGGGTTAAAAAAAATAAAGAGTTAAATACAATCAATAGTTTAGCTTCTGAAGCTTGGTGTTTTTACTTGTCCATTCATGTAGCCAAGCTACTGGTCCCTAAGTAAAATATGGCAATGTGTTGTCCAATAAAATGTCCAAAGAGAAAAAGAGTTTAACCAAAAACACCCTATTTACTACAAAAAAATAAAAACACACACACACTCTCTCTCTCTCTCTCTCTCTCCCCTGTTCCATCATGCAAAGCCCACTTTATAGCAGCACATAGAGCCAAACATGACCCTAGCAATAGTTTTTGGGCAAATGAAGCCACTAATGGAAAAATAAAACAATCACTATTAAAATACAGACACACACACACACACACACACTCACGATCAAATACGGACTCCATTACACACAATTTGGCCTCTGCATAGAAAATAAAGATGACCATTAAAAGTAGGTGTGGCTGGAAATTGATGCAAGGATGAGGGTGCAATGCAATTACAAAATAAGTTTCCTCTTGGGCCTTTCCATCCCGACTGGCCCTTTGTTTTGATCCAAAGTGGAGGGTTGAATGGGTGATTCCTATGGGGATAGGGGCATTTCAAAACCATTTGTTCACTGATTACCAGTGCCTGTTCCCCATACAGACACTCAAAATCATCTGGATCCAAGTAATCAGCATCCCTTTGAAATGACTACCATTTCCGTCAGTGTTTCCCCAACAATAATCCATCCAATTGTACAGGTTCACTGGTACTGCAGAGGCGTCCAAGCAGGCAACACACGGATGTCGCTTCTTTCTTACAGCCATAATGTAAAAAATTTAATTCGGATTTGCTGTAGTCTTGTCATCTTAAGTGGTTGCGTCTCTACTTTGGGGAATGTCGCGGTGGAGTTGCAGTATTCATTCTCGGCCTAATTTTCAGGACAACAGGATCCACTCGAACCAGCTCGTCAGTCTTCTCACTGCTCAGGGGTGGAGTCAGGACACCTGAAGGGACTGAACAGCTGCTGTGACACTCCAGGTCCACATCCTGGTAAGAGTAGGCCTTGTCCTGTAGACAGCAGAAATACACCGGGATTAACAGGAGGTAAGAGGGGCTTCTGTGCTTTCCTGAATTCTGAGTTTGAAGTTTCGCTCTAGGACTAGGGGATACAGCAGTGCATTTCTGTACTTTCTAAACTGCAATTAAAAGTGGTCAGGTTACAAGAGGTCATCAGCTTGCATGTGAGCTGAGACACCTCCCAAAATGACAATGACCTAAAGCAAAGAGCCAAGACAATGCTCAAGACAACTTGAGTGTCACAGACTTAAACCCTATAGAATATCTGTGGAGAGACACTTCCTGTTCAATCTAATAGAATTTAAGAGAATGTGATCAAATGTACATATCCAGATGTGTAAAGCTTGTAGAAATTTCACAGAGAAAAGAGTTAAGGGTCCGAAGGTCTTTGTAAATGAGGGATTGGAGTTGTTCATTTTAAATTAAAAAGCAACAATTTCCAATAACATGAATTCACTTTTCCATTATTGGTTATTATTTTCATTGTTGACAGTAGACAGGTGAAGCAAAAACATTAATATTAATCTAATAACTAACATGGCAATAACTTGTTACATGAGTGGGTCTAAATACTCTGAAGCCACTGTATCTTGTCCTCAGCTCAAAAGGTTTCAGTTGTTTTCATGAGCTCCAGATTTTTTATTTCTCTCACTGCTTTTTGAACATATCAAGTTTAAATAAAATGCGTGTCCTCTTCTCATTACAATATTTTCACTTACCAGCCACGTGAGATATGAAACATGGGTCTGGATGTTGTGCATATCATCTGCTGGGATCCCTGTGTAAGTTTTCATAGGCGTCCCGCCGATCTCCCGCAGTGCCATGGCAAATGGAACCATCCATCTCACACACTGCTCCACCTCCACCCTCTTCAAAGCTGTACAGAAAGAAGGATGAAGTCAGGAAAACAAGAATAAAAGACTGCATGCCAGAGCTCTAGCAAAACTTAACTCAAGCATATCTAAAATGAGGTGGGTTTGTTTTATTTTTACCTGAAACGTTTTCCACCAGCTCCAGAGAGGAGAAGTGAAATAGAGCTGATGCAGCAAGGAGACCATTGGAAAACTCAAGGCAACGCACATCAAGCAAGCAAAGGTCCAACAACTAGAAAAAAAAGAGAAGAGCTGAACTAAGACAATCCTAAATGTGTCTGCTTTTTGGTTTTAAATATCCAATATTGCCCCACAATAACACCCCATTTTGTAACACTAATGAAGGAGACAACTTTTAAGTAGACCTGCAAAGTCCACATCCCTCCACCAAGTTTGGTGCAAATCATTACTGTAGTTTTTGCATTTGATCCTAGCGATAATAAACAGACATAGACACATACCTCTGCTATGTGTGCGAATGTGGCCTGGGGGTATTTGGGGATGAGCAGGTCGTCCGTTTCTTTCAGGTAAGCCACCTGCATGTACACATTGAGCCAGGAGATGGGCGTCTGTGGGCTCAAACTCCAATTCAGCTCCTGTGTTAGAAAAGAGGAAACGAGCCAACAACCATCACCAACAGAAATACAAACAACTTCAATCTAAATCTAATCAAGGTTTCCCAGGATCGTCACATGGGAATTAATAATTTTTCTAAGACCATGTTATAAAAGAAAAGTAAGAGGGCTTTACACTACAGGTGAAGGGTAACTAAGGGCCAATACTTTCCAAAGTTTTAGCAAACCAAATTCTACCAATACTAGAAAAATGAAGTAAAGTTCATACTGATGTATCCTGGATCTATCATTTCTTATATTTGATGTACTCTATGGCAGCCCATCAATGTCATACTTGTCCTGCCAGTTTCATAATGAATCGACTTTTTCCCTTTTCATAAAACACACCGTCTCATCTTGCACGGCCTACATCCATTACTACGTTTTCATTTCAAAATGCACATAGACCTGGCATCCACACTGCTCTGAGAAGTTTTGGAGCTGCTAAAATTGAGAAGTTTGGAAATGATGTTTGCCCCATTCTAGTGTCAAGACTGCAGGGCAGCATTTTAGTCTAGACGAGGGGTGTCAAACTCATTTTAGTTATGCAGCCACATACTGCCCACTTTGAATCAAGTGGGCCAGACCAGTAAAATCATAACATAATGGCTTGGTACCCCCTGTTATGTTTTCCCCGCCGCCGCCACGCCCCTCCGCCCTGGACGACGACGCGTCGCTCAGGGTGGGGGGGTGTTGGGGAGCGTGGCGGCGGTGGATACCAACATGAAACCGACATAACGGGGGGGGGTGACCTGTCTTGGAACACGGACCCAGGAGTCTGACGCACGCATTGAAAGTGAAAGGTGAGGGCCGGCCAGCGCCGGGGGATTCCAGCCATCCGGGGCTCTGTGCACACCACCGCGTACCCCCTGAACCACTCTGCGTACCCCGTAATCCAGTTTGGTTTTTGAACACTGTGTCTTGTTTGTCACTGTCAAACCCGACATTGGGACCGCGGGCCGTATGATTGACACCCCTGGTCTAGAACGGTCAGAAACTGAGATGTTTTGGAAAAGATGACAAACACTCAAAACCAGTTGCTGATCGGGTCTTTTTGTTCACGACATAGCCTTAGCTGATTACTCCGACTCCTCACAGGACCACCTTCCAGGTGAAAGCAACAGACATGAGTCTCAGCTTATAGTGTAGAACGCACCATAGATAATCAATTATAAGCTTAGCTGACCCTTTTGTCTTTGCTAACAGCTATTGTGCATTTATATTCATCATTTTACAATAATTTACATGAGCGGGAGACTAATTATTATTCGAGCAATCTGTGACAATTCTGCAACAAACAAGTTAATACTTCCTGTGCACACCAGGACACGCATGCTCACTGTACTTGAGTGGTCACATGATACGTGTTTCCAGGCATGTTAGTATGGAGGGGGATTCAAAATGATACAATGCCAAAACATGTTGTTTTTGTTATAGTTTGAAAATGCCGTTTTAGTAATAGTATTGATGTGGTCTGGGTTGGACTGGCCATTGCTACACCAACAGGTTACCAGTTGTCAAGACATCAATCCTCATTTCCTTGCCCCCAATATCCCATCTACAAATTCTGTGGTAACACTTGAGTATGAGTAGCATGCATGTTCTTTACCTTCATAACAATGATTTCCATACTGAGAATCTCATCTTCAGTGCAGGCCTCGTCTGTAACATAGGCAAACTGGTGGACCTTGGGAGGATACATTTCCTGGGGGAGGCAGAGATACAGGAGCATAAAATAACCAACGTGCATATTTTAGAATGTTGCTGGAAAAAGGCACGACTAAGAGGATGAAGGTAGAACAAGCTCACAACAAGACACACAGAAAAGACCACTGGTGTCATTCATCCCACCTCACATCCTGTGCAGTCCCACAGTTCTCACCTCTACTTTGGCAGCGATGAACAGACAGGTGATGCCTATGAGCTGCAGCGTTGATTTAAAGACGTTTCTCTGCGTGCCCATGAAGCGATCAAAGTAGTCCTGAGCCAGGTGGTATGTCTCCCTGTGCAGTTTGTACACCTCGCTCACCTGAAAAATTTACACAAACAGAACGTTAATGCACTGATGAGCCCTCCTGGGACTTCAATACCGCGTCCACAGTATGTTTGTTTATGTGAGTGATATTAAATGGCTCTAGGAAGTTCTATTTGTCAGGAGGAGCTGGTCTCGTGGCAAAGTGAGACCAGTTCATGCTTCTGCGAGCCTCCACATACGTGTACCCTGCGCAGAGCCCTGTGACGTACCCTGATGTGCACCTCCCCAAAAATGTAACGACGAGTCGAGGCGACGCAGATCAGATTCAGAGCTGTGATTGGTCCGTCTGGTAGCATCACATTTCCAGCAGACTCGCCACCATTTTTGAATTGAGTTGAAGGAACGAACATAGACAACCTAGCGGTGATGTAATTGCAGTGCGACTCATATTCACCGACGCACAACTATGAATGCTCGGCCCGTGTGTAGGTTATGTGGGCTTTAGAAACATAATCAACACGCCAACTCACCCGCTGTAACTACTCCTATGGTTTCTGCAGACTGTACACTACAGGGCAGAATCTGCAGAGCCTCACGCTCGGACATTTGGGTTCACACAGACACGCCCTCTGGAGGTCAGTACATGTCCGAAAGCACTGCAGACCACATTTCCTCCACGCAGCCCTTATGACCATAATTCATATGGGTTTACAGATAGATATGAAGAGGACCTCAAATCAGATGCTGATAGGGTCTTTACTGAATGTGACAAAGGCCAAGTCAGACTGGTTGATCTCCTCCAGAGAGAGAAGAGCTCATAGGTCATTGCAAATGTAATTATACTTCGAAGCAACAATGTTCAACGAACTGTTCCCACTGCCAACAAGACACTTTTCAGTATATCTGTTTGTGCCACAGGATGGCAGACATTTTGTTTCTGGAAAAGCCCAGGTGCAGGTACTGGCGTTAATTAGTGGGACTCTTGAATTAATCAGAGCCGTCGTTAAAGTGACCAGGAACAGCTGAGTTTCACATAAGGTCACCTGACATCAAAATGTCTGCTAGGAGAGTTTACACTTAGATTCTCTCAACAGGTGAGATTCAACAGCTTTTGGTGAATAAGGCTGGTGTTAATGTGATCTCTGAAGCAGAACTTAAAAGTTCCGTCCTGCCGGCTGCACCACCCCTCGCCTGACTGCTACGGCTGTGTTCTTCAAATGTGGACGTTAAATTGGTCCCTGAGACGTGCTACTGACCTCCATGAGCCAGTCCAGGAGAATAGCTCTCATCTTTGGCTGCAGATGAGGATGCTTCGCCATCACGTGGACGTCCCTGGTGTAGGTCTTATCCTTCTCCAACATGTTTTTCCACACCACATCCTTACTGGCCCAGCTGGTGAACAAAACAGAGTTAATACTATGGTAAAAGTGAAGGATTTAGCTCTCGCAACCACTTGTGTTTAAAGTCAGGTTTCCCATTCACAGAAACATGAACCAGAGCAACAAAACAGAGTGAAAACGCCTCAGTCAAGTCCCTACATGGCTGTTATTTATCCCTAGTTGCATATGTAGTGTTAAACAGTCAAAGAAAATTAATAATTCATCGACAAGTAAAGTGAAAGGAAACCTACAATTTCAAAACGTCCAGATGGGTGACAACTTAAAAAACGAAATGAAGTATCTCTAAGGTGTCGTTCCAATACAAGTATAGGAAACCACTTTAGCACTCGGTATTTTGACTCAACAACATGGCTGGTGTGCTGAGGAACCATGGATTTGTGGTGTCCGCAATAAAGTTCGGATATATATTAACACGACAAGCGCATGCCAATTGTATGTGAATGCTCATGCATCTGTTGGGGGCATGTGATAGGAGCCTGACTAATAAGCGAAGGCTACGTTATGACAGATAAAGACCCAATCAACTCGCAATTGAGTGTTTACATCATGATTTCCAATCATCTCCCTTTCTGTCCACCTAGCCTGAAACACAGCCCCACAGTGTTCAAACCAAAAAATGGGCCAGCAGTGTTTCCAGAATCGGTTTTAGCGGCTCTAAACTCCAGCGTAGTGTGGACGTATGCGTATCTGTATCAGACTTCATTCAACATTTTCAATGGAAACATAGTAATGTGAATGTAGCCTTAAAGATTACTTCTAAGATGGAGCTAAAATAGTTATTTGATTGTTTTAAATACTGATTTTAGACTAAAACCTTTGTGTGGAGGTAGCTTTAGACTCACCACAGTTCAGGGAGTGGGGCACAATGCACGGGGGTTGCAAATATGTTGTTAAAGACGTAGTGGGGGAAGCCTGCGTTTATAAGAGTAACAGGTCGGTCCTCCTCCTGATCCGGTGTTGGGATCCATCTGTGTGGACTCTTGAGACCAGCACCTGGACTGCAGGTCAGCTGCATGGGACAGAGAGGGGGACAAGGGATAAGAAGTCAAAAAAAAGGGAGGATGAGACCACAGTAAACAAACACGTGGTAAGGACGGCTCTCCAATAGGCTGACTTCAAACATTAAGTAAGTTAAGTGTATTTAGTATGGCACCGTTCATAGTACAAAGTGCTTACACCAAGAGAGGAGACTACAGACGCACTAATTCAGAGAATAACACAATTAACTAAATATAAATCGATATGAGGAGCTTACATATAAAACACAGCAGTGGTGCATTAGATACAATACAAATCAAGTGGTGGGGATGGGTAAGTGGGCCACATATACATTAACAGAACTGAGGCGTGGGGTGAGGTACACACGCTTTACAACCAGGCGTGGAAACCAAGCCTACCTCACTGTCCCGCTGCTTCTTCCTCGTCATCTCTGCTACCTCCTCATCCAGATCCTGTATATACTGAGAATCAGACCAAAGTCAATAAGCACCAATGAAAAGCCCAAGAAAATCCAATTCTACTCAGACAAAAGAACACCAGCTGTATCAGTCAGTAAGACTTGAGTGACACATGGGGCAGTGATGTATGCAAGTGACGTCAGTCTCAGTTATTCATTCAGGCCTACATTTGCAGGCCAGCTCCAGAAAATGTGGTGTAGCCCAGAAACAGGCCAGTGACAGGTCCACAAGACCAGCACAGCTACTTACTATAGCCACATCTGCCTTCCTCTTCCTCGGTCGGACGGTGTTTTCCTTGGGAGTAACAGACTCTGCTTCTGTGTCTTCCCTGTAACACCAAGACACGCGCACAATCACTTCAACGAGCTCAGACACACATGCTACCATGCTCATAATCATCAGCTCCCACAACAACAAGCTAACTAGCCGAGTGGCTAAAGCTGCATCCACTCAACTTTTCTCTCGCTCACTTTGAATGACGCGCCTGACGAGAGGCGCGCACTAAATAAGAGAGGGACTCACCGTTTGCCTCGCATTCTACTCGGAGGGGTCGGCGTCAGCTTCAGAGTCAACCTGTGGAGGAGTGAGGATTTTTAGAACTTTTTTATTCTCTGGGGGTTCAAATAAAGCACACACCGCTCCACTCCCAACCCCCACTCCCTGCTCCCTCCCGCTGACAAAGCCCAGCTCAGCCTGGCGCGGGGAAATGGAAACAGTACGTGGTGCTAAAAGTGGCTAGAAGTCGCACTAACAGCGAGGTACACCCAGCCCAGTCCCACAGAACACACAGCAGACACCACACTGTCCACCCGGCCCTGTTGTTTTGTGTATTTTTCATGGGAAGGTGGTAGATTCACCCCTGCTAACTTTGAACAGCTGGCTCGGCACATAATGGCCGAAAGGACCCCGGGCACAGCTGAGACGCCCGTTTCCTCAATTCCACAATAGAACACGCACACAAACACACAAACCCGGAGGAACCACGGAGGAGGTGAAACAGTGTGAGCTCCTGTACGAACTTTGAATCCGCTGTGGGACTCCAGCGTGTTCACTGGAGATTTAGCTGCAGCTGAAACTAGCTAAACCGAACTAACTCGATAAAGCGTCGCTTCAGCCACTCACCTCAAGATTGAGCCCTTGAAGTTCACTCGTGTCTGGAGGGAAACAGAAGTGCAAGTGGACTCGGTGCTGGTTCTCCTGCGACTGACCCTCGCGAGCAGCTCTTTGTGTGTGACTGTGTTTCAGGCCGGGCTGGTTCCTCTGAGCTGGCGCCTTGTAGGGAGGAGTAGCTCGGACTTGGCGCTAAACCTCCAGCCTCAGCGCCTCTTCTCGGGTCAACTCCAGCTCCCCAATCCGCAGCTCTCACACCTGCAGCGGACACTTGGAGACTATATGTCGAGCATCCTCCATGTGAGGCTTCACAAGGCAGAGAAATCAAGTTTGTATTTTAGCAGACAAACAGGAGGCGTGTGGTGACAGCTGCAGGGGGCGGGGCTTGCGGAGCGGAAGTGCCCGGGCACCGCGTGGCTAGTCTGTCAGATGTAAACAAAAGCGCGGTTCTGTGGATTCGACCTGAAATAAGACAGCACAGGGCAGAGGAGCGAGAAGTAGCCACAGCTTGTTGTGATGCGGACTTGGAACAGGGTTGTCAGCCGCTGCCACTCTCTGATATTCAGCCAAACCTGAACTATGCAAACCTGTGGATGTTTCTGCCGGGGACGCCCCATTCACTGCGCGGGTTTTATACAAGCCCTCACATCCTTCTTTGTAAAAACACTTTTTAAAAGTTTTGTTTTTGATCTAGAAGCCTGGTTAATGGTGGATGCTTGTTTTCTGTACCAAGGCTTTGGGTCGATTTTGGCGACGGTAACATATTTGACCTTTGGTCAGTCACGTGATCTCCATGTTTAAAACGCACACACAAAAATGGTTTGGTCTCTGCTCCCTGATTGCCTCACTGAAACTACAAGATGAAGTTTTTGGATCTTTTTGGACGATTAAAGTCTGTGGTTATTGGAATGATCCATGTCAAAGCATTACCAGGTAAGATCACAATCACCTTTGTTCACGTGCAATGTTTTCAGTGGTGGAGGAAATAATAGAAGTGAATAATAATAGTGTAAAAAAAATCCTCCATTACAAATGTCCTGCACTGAAAATTCAAAAGAGCACAAGTATTACTAGCAAAATATACTAAAGTGTAAAGAATACTTAATGCATGGAAATGGCCTCATAAGAATGTAATATAAATATTATATATAACAGCATTAAATTATCTTTGGCCATGCATTAATACATAAGAAACATTTTTAGGGTTAGAATGTAAAAGTGAAAAGTGGAATGAAATGACAGTATAAGTACTACAAATATACTTACTTAGATTGTAGTGCTATAAATCCCACGCGCTATCATTTTTGATGGATTCTACTGTATGTAAACAAGTTTCTCATTTTCCTCAGGCACCCCCCTGGGGTGTATGAAAATATCACAGATCATTGAGGAGGCATGCAGGGAGGCATCAATCTACCGTGATGCAGGGATTGTAAGTTATCTCACATTGTGTCCTTATGTATCCAACTGTCACCTGGCAGACCGGTAATCATTTTTTAATGAATCTTAACTGTGACAGATAAACCATTTGTTGTAACCTCTTCTCCAAGGATGGTCTGATCATCGAGAACATGCACGACACCCCTTACTCATTCTCTGTGGGCCCTGAGGTGTGTGCCTGTATGACAGCTGTGTGCACTGCTGTGAGAAGCGTCTGTCCGATCCTGCCACTCGGAGTCCAAATACTGTCTTCTGCTAACCAGCAGGCAATGGCCGTAGCTCTGGCTTCAGGTTCATACTCCAACACACCAACTAATTTATGCTTACGAGGCTGAAATCATCTGCTGGTTTAAGCTTGTAGAACAGAACCGAACGGAACTAAGATCTTCAGTCATGTTTTATCACTGCCAATGTTTAAATAGACAAACAAACATCACAGCAGCTGATATCACTGTGTGGTCACCCATTCTTATTAATGATGTGTTGTTCTTCCTGATCAAAGATCAGATACTTGTATGTCCGATATCACCTGTTCTTGATGCAGTAGCTACCAGTTAGTTAACTACATCATTCTAATGTTTGTGTGGTTTGTATGATCACAGGTATGGATTTCATCAGGGCGGAGGGTTTTGTCTTTTCTCAAGTGGCGGATGAGGGCCTCTTGAATGCTTGTGCCGGAGAGTTACTGAGGTATCGCAAACAGGTCGGCGCTGAGCATGTGCAGATCTTCACTGACATCAAAAAGAAGCACAGGTGAGGTCATCGTCTGCACTGTTTGATTAGAAAGTTAAAAGCAGAAAACCCACTGATAGACAGCAAATACCTGACCACATATTTTACACATATAACTGTAGCTGTTGATGTAGGACTGCTTTTATTCTGACGATCCTGACATAATTACCAATGGCAGGACTTACCACTGACCCAGTCCCTTACTGCTACTAAATGAAGATCCATACCAATATTTTTGGCATGTCTAGAAATAAAACATTAGTCAGGGAGATTTAAGGTATTTTTAAGTTCATCAGTAGCTTTAGTTTGGCTGCCATAATTTATTTTATTAAACTGCTACAGGGGAAACATTGGACTTAAGTCAAGTGTTGGAATGAAATAAGGTTCAGTTCTATCATCACACACACATGTAAGAATAAAAACATGTTCACCAAATTGCTTATAGTTCAATAATGCTGCTAAATGAAAGAGATTTCCAGGTACAGCCTGATAGACAAATACTTTTGTCTGTTCCTAAGCAGGGGATCTTTATTGTTTTCTTCCCACTCTGTCTCGCTCCCTTCCTCTGCCATCTGTCCCTCTATGTTCTCCAGGTGTAGTTTGGGATTTACATTACTCTGTTTGCAGTTTTCAGGGATGCAACTAATAATAAAGGTAGCATTAGTTTTGTTATAGGCTATTTTCAATGTGTCTTCATTGTCGACACTTGTCGTGAATTCCACCCATTCTGTTTTTCTTTATTTGAAGTACAGCTTAATTAGATCCCTGCGACAATTCGGTTTTATTTTAATTTTTATCTCAGCCATCCATAATTTTACTTGGTTTATTTTTCTGTATATTTTATGATTATATATGAGACTTCACTTATTAATGACTAATAAAAATATGAAGAATTTCACACATAAAATTGTCTCAGTAAAAATAAGGCTTGTGAGGCTTGTGGAGGAAACACATTATTTATTACAAAAGTATGTATCGACTTAATCAAGTTGAAGAGAGTTGCTTAATAAATGTATTTTTCTTCACCTTTAGTGAAAGAGGGAGATTTACAGAGCGTTAATACATATTTTGTTAGTAGCCTGGCCAAAATTAGTTGGTCAATAATATCGGTAGATATGAGCCTCTCACAGACATTTTGCATTTATGTTTAACAATTTGAAAACCTATTGTTTTAAAGAATGATCAATGCAGAAGAGAAACTATGTTTATATTTGAAATGAAGCAAAATAATATTTGTATCATTAATTAAAGTTTAAATATGTAGTTGCATTTGTCTGTTGTCATGGGAATTTCTCAATAGTCAAGCACAAGTCATTACAATGTCTTTCTGGAAGTTTATTCTACATCTGCAGATGGGCATCATTGTACAAGACCATGGAATCGATTTCACACACTGAGCAATGACATACAAGAAAAGCAGCACTTTATACATCTCCAAGCCCCTCCTAGAGAGGAGACAAATGTTATCGATCAACCTCTTTCATGTTAAGCAATAGGTGACCAATATCCTGTCACCTACTCTTTCCAAGACCCTTGGAATGTAACATCTGTTTTCAAGATCCCTTTCCTAATGTTTACAACCACAAAATCCTCCGTTCTTTTAAGTCTTTGTTAGGTGACCCTGTCAGTGAGGATGTCATATAACATGTTTGAGTGCAACCCTGACTTCTCAGGCAACATTTGTTATCTTTCGAAACATCAAAGTAGTTCCTCATATCAATCATTGCCCTAATAGTAAAATTTCTATCACAGTGTGTTTTAAAAATATTTATTGTAAAGTTTAGTGTAAAACTATAAAAATTCAAGCCTCAATTACATTTCTGTGTCATGAGGGTTTTTTCATATCAACATCCTAGAATCATTGTTCTATATTTTTATATTTAATGTAGGCTATACATGTGTTTGATCAGTCAAGGACTGTCCTTGACAAGGAGTCAAGGACAAGTGCTCCTTAAGATCCGGCTCTAACAAATGCCTCCACTTTAATTTAGGCTAAGTCATTGTATGTGTTGTTCCCCAGCGCCCATGCCCTGACATCAGACGTGAGCATTGAGGAGACGGCCCGTGCTGCAGAGTTCTTCCTCTCTGATGGACTCGTCATCACAGGAGCATCCACTGGTGCAGAGGCTGACCCATGTGAGCTCAAAGGTACTTCTATAGAAACACCATACTTCCACAACCTGGAGAATCATGTTTATCAAGTCAGCCTTTTTTTGTCACTGTTTGACACTTTGGTACACTTGGACAGTAACATATGGCTATAACTGATGTTTCACCATTGATTCTATTGAGTTAGCTATGATATTTTTATTTCAATCATCTTTAGTTTATAGCTGGTGGCACTTCTCTTAAGTGGAGAAGTGCCACCAGTCACTGCCCATTCTGTCCAGCAGAGGGCACAATCACCTGCAGTTATGTCCTTATCCTATGAGGGTTCCTGTCCGCAGTGTTCAGTGTCCAGTGGTGGTTATGGGACAGGACAAACGTCGGTAGGCACCCAATATGGCAGCCGCACTGTGGCTCAATTTAGGATTGCTCTCACCTTCTCTCTCTCTCTCTCTCTCTCTCTCTCTCTCTCTCTCTTACACACCCACACACACACACAGAGACAGACAGACAGACAGACATTGTTCTACTTCTATCTTACTGACGACACTCACTGGCATAATAGGTAGGCTCTATGGTCAAAATGGTCCTCACAAAGTAAAAGTACACACACACGTAACCACACACACACACACACACACACACACACGCACTATATTCAGTGTGGATGGATATGAAGTAATATGAAGCCTGAAATGTCTGACCTCCTCTGTGAGGATAAACAGTTTTTCCATCAGGCAGGACAGGAGCCTCAGCTCCAGGTAGTTGCTGACTTGGTGGTGGAGGTGGAGGATGGTGGTCGTCAGCCTGCTGGTGAACACTGAGCAGTGTACACATTACTCAGTCCACTACTTGTAGAATTAAAGAAAATGGCTAATTATCAGGAGATTGTGCTCAACAGTTGGGATTATTATTCTAGTTTAAGTTTACACACATGCAGAAGCACACATAGTATGAATACTGTTCATGAGAGTACCACTGAATCACGCATCATTGGTTCCAGCATTAATGATGACTGGATCTAAGGAAAGTCAAGTGGAGGAAAGACACAAAGCAAAGACTTTCTTGTGCCGAGTACTTTAATGTTGTGCTACTTTATAAACCTCCACCACACTTCAAGTGGTTCACTGTGATTTAGTCAAATTCCGTGGCTGCACTCATAAGCCTGTTTTTACTTCCACACACCCATTTCCCACTGTACAGTGTAACAGCATGAAGGGAACAGGTGCACTTAGTGAAACAGCTGAATGTCATGACGCTGCTCCAGGGTCAGTGTCATGGCCTCATGGAACACTTGTATATGACGCAAATAATGTTAAGTACACCTGTGCTGTTTTTTACTATGAATAGTCAAAGTGTCTTCCATGAAAAAGAACAATGAAAAATGATGTTATGTTTTAAGTTGTGTAGCTTGACAGTTATCGCTCATAGCAACAAACCCACAGAGATGTATTATATGTTTAGTCTGTTGTCCTCTGCACTGGTTTTGGCCCCTTATAGCTCATTGATTGTTCCACTGTTTTAGTATAAAGCTCAGATTCATTAACGATTCATTAAAGTCAATATTGTACATATTGTATTATTAATGAACAAACACATGGAATTATGCTGGTGCTGCTCCATATCAAGTCAATGAGAGAAAAGGTAACTTTTTGTTAATATGTTCAGGGTATGAACATTATCAGGTGACAGGTCACAGTTGCATTTAGTTTGTTTTTGTTGCCCAGTGGACAAAAGCTGCTTCTTTAATAGAACAAAGAAATACTTAAGAATCCCCTTAATGTGAAATACCTAGCTGGAAGCTATAAAACTGTTCTAATGTGTGTGGTTAGTGATAACCTGGTGTCAAATTTGGTTCATTTTAAACAGGCAGCTGTTTTAAGTGAGCTTATTTTAGAATAGAATAAAACCTGGTATATTCCCCAGAGGTTGGTGGATATGAAAGTAGAGTTAAAAGGATCACAAATCAATATTTACATATCTACTTAACTTGTAAATAAGGAGCTGTTTCCAATCAAATTTGTCACATCAATCTGACAAGGGACATAATATCTCATCTTGCTGTAAACCAAAAATATAATAAGTCTACATAGAATATATGATACGGAAGTGTTTTTGCATTTTGCATCTAATCCTGTTGTACCTTTACTTAAGTAAGATTTTCAGTCTTGTACTTGTAGTAATAAGTATTTTTAATTTAAAGAATATAAAATTGTTGTATTGCGACTTCTACAGATCTGAATACTTTTATTACCATTGACAAAGCTTTGTATTTGTTACTTCAATAATTTTATTTTACAGCCACTTCCTTTTCAAAATCATTGTTTTACGCAAAACATAAGAGCGTAAAAAAATGTGACTCAGTATATACGTACATTTTTCGATAAATTAATAATAACATTCCAAAATGGGCCAAATGTTACCTAAGCACCTGCACTTCAAATTCTTTACATAATTTACCTAGTAAACCAAAGTAAAATGAAGCATTTTAACTTTTAATGGAATCTTTTCCCATGGTAGCAGTCCAGCATAATTCAAATTCTTCACTGGATTTATCTGTGGGCTGGGATAAAAGACCCCCAGGTCGGTATCGGCCAGGGGTCAGTTGGTCTGAAATCTGGACAGTGGACAATCCCTCACATAGCTAGGGCTGTTATTTTAAGAAGCTTCCAACCGACACATGCAACACAGTAAACACTTTGAGCTTAACAGGCACACAGGCTTAGTTTTGTACTCTCAAATGAGAGCAAACAAACACACACACACACACACACACACACACACACACACACACACACACACACATGCACTCTCTGTATGGAGGTTGGACTCTGCTGTGTGCAAAGATCACTGGGTGACAGTCCCTCTCGTTTAAGCCCCCTCTCACCAGTACCGCAGACACAGTGGGGACAGGTGCAGAGGGCTACACTACACTGACATGAGCTTAGATGCAATTTCCATATCCATTTGGGATGATTTGATTTCAAATGCATCCAATGCAATGAGCTGGTGAGAGATGGGTATTTTATAAAGCTTTTGTATGACTAAAAAACGTGATGTTGCTGAAATGATTATTTTTAATGATTTAAAAAACTGGTTTGCTGTTTCTCTGCTTTTGCAGAGGTTTCCCAGGCTGTGAGAATCCCAGTGCTGATTGGTTCTGGAGTGACCTATGACAACATGGAGCGCTATCTTGATGCAAATGGAATGATCATTGGTTCTCATTTCAAGGAGGGTGGCCACTGGGCCAATGCAGTCCACCCAGAGCAGGTGAAAAGGTTCATGGGAAAGATTCGTCGCCTTCGAAAATGACTGGTCCTATTAAAAATGCTCAATTGTACCTTCAAGTCTTACAAAGTTTTCACTTTACCTCAAAAAGAACTCAGAGAAGTGTAAAATCTTGACTGCTGTAGAAGGTAACATTAGTTATGAAGCTCAGTGAATCATAAAGCACAAGGGTCAGGTTTCTTTATCTAGGTCACATCAATTAATTAATTATATCATTAGGAGATTAATGCAGCTTGAATATACTGACAAGAATGCCATATGAATGTCAATAACTGACTGTTTTAAATGATATTATTTTTAGAAATACATGAGCAATCATGAATTTGTCATTTATACTGCCATATTAAACAGAAACCAGCTTAAGAAAACAAGATTTATTTGGCTTTTTTTTAACATTTTTATAAATACACACAAAATAGAAAAACATAATATTCAACTGTATATACAAATGTGAGTCAAAAATGAACAATTTGCGTGGATTGAAAAAAGTGGGTACCAGCCGAAAAATATAAAACGGTACACTTAATACAAAACTTTAATAGTGGTTTTGTAATTACACTCTAATAAAAATCAATTTGTAACAAATAACATTCATTGTAGGGAGTTCAGAGATATTCATTTCACACGATATGAGTACTGTACAAGTGCACATGTTATTAAAGTAGCTTTTAATATACTTTACACAAGAACGTCTAAAGCTAAGGCACATAATATAATACACATAGAATACAATCATGGACTAACCACTCAGAGTCTGGCAGCATCCAACTGCATCATACGTCAGAGCAAAGAATTCTACAGGATAGAATTGTTCTTTTTAGAACAGTATCAAACGCTGTAGCAGTAAAAACATGTCACACACCACAACAATGCAAACAAGTCGCACAATTCAAATCATTGAAAATGTACATATGCTTATATTTTAAAAGGAACTGCACACGTTACTCATGTTTTCAAATGTGAACGACTGACTGTCGTTCATGCTATCAGGAGATTGAGGTTCATTGTTCTCAGCTTTTTCAGAAGTGAGGGCTGCCAACGTTAAAGTCGAAAATTAAAACTGTTACAGTGTAGTGAAACCAGAGTATTGCAGAGTCAAGGCACCATGCTGCTCACTGGGCTGTGGTGGAGGCAACCTGAGACACAACCTCTCACAAGCAGTTTCCTTACTGCTTGTTAGTAGTTGCAGAGGCGCTGGAAGGGCTGCTTGAAGTGGCCGTAGCGCTTCTCTGCTGGGGAGAATCGCATCTTGGCTAAATTCTGCCTGTGAAGGGAGCTGCGGCCCAGCTTCTTCCTCTCAGCCTGAGTCCTGGCCCTCTGGACAGCCAGCAGCTGGATGTTGCAGGGCAGAGGGATTCCCCAGGCAGCCAAACGCCAAGAAATGTGCTGCCTCACTGCCACTGGCCTGTACAGACACATGAAGGGATGTTAGAGTATGTGTTGATACTATGTTAGGTGAATAAACACCTGAGTAATTACTGTGAACCAGCCCTGTGTGAATGTTCTAAATCCTCTGTCCTTCTCAAAACTAATGTAAGACTTAGACCAAAAATAGAATGACATTTTGTCAAGGTTTTGAATGATCCCCTTTGTCAGGAAATCAGATTTGGGGGTATAGTGTTTATCAGCATTACAATGCAGCAGATATGAATCAGTAGCTCTTTAGTCTATCCATTAAATATGGTTAAATATGAGGCGACCCAGTTTGCTTATGCCTTATGATTTGTGGTTTATTTGCCAAACATGTCTTGACATGGTGCAGCGATTCTAGCATAAAACGCACAAAAAGAAAAACGTATCACTTTTGCTGCTTGCAATCTTTGTGACTAGCGACCATCCTCTAGCTATAGCTACATCCAGTATTTAACCACCCAGACAGAGTGGTATCGATCCTCTCACAACTCTCTGTAAGAATACCAGTGAGCATATCTCCTGATGTGCCAAACTATTCCTTCCTGCCGACATTGACAACATAACCATTCAGTGACAGCTGAGCCACCAGGTGATTCAAATCAGTTCTGGCACAGAAACAAATAAGAACAAAAGGAATGTGAGTGATCTGACCTCATCAATAGCTCCATAACCTAAGCACTACAACAATTAAGAAACACCTTGTATGATACGGAGGTCGACAAAGAAACTTCTCTGTCCCTCATGACCTAAACCTGATCTTAAATATAAACAAGGGGAACAAAGCCTCAAATGGCAACTTGAGGTATAACTTGAGAATTTCAGGTGACCTTGGAAAGCCAGGTCATCGTGCTGTGAGACTGCACAGATATTAGGGTTCAGGGAGGCTGGAATCAAGATCCGTACGCTGGTAACGTGGCCAGCAACAACTTCAGCAGGGCAGTAGCGACTGGATGCCAAGACACTGGCTGTGAGACACAAATCTGACAGATGGAGGTGGAGGGGAGGCAAACCCGAGCAGTCCAAATGAGAAAGCAATGCAAGTGGACCTCCTGGAAAGGAGTCAGAGAGGGAAAGAATTTGTGGGCTGACATTTTGGCGATGGAGCCCAGCAGGATAAAGTTCATCCTCCGTAGCATCTATGACCTTCTCCTAATTCTAACAAACCTTTTTCCTGAGGGGACTAAAACAAGACCCAAGCTGCACATTGTTTGGACAACTAGTCACTGTGAAACACATATTGTGTGAGAAAGCACTCACAAAGCAAAGGTACAGATGGAGACGCCACAAGGTCCTGGCAGTAAAATCTTCAACTGGAAGACAAGGCCAAGAAGTTGAACAAAACACTCTTCCATAAGCAGAGAGAGAGAGTCTGGCGCCCATGATAGGGGCTTGGAGCAGCAACAGACTAGGAGCAGACCTCAGAAGATGCCTCATCTCCCCTAGGAGATTTACTGATCTGGGTCAAAAGCACAAGGAACATCACCATGATGGAGCTGGTGGTCAAAATGGAAGTGAGGATAAAGTAATCCTTCCATCCAAGCTCTGAAAATTCCAGGCACTGGTGAAAGAATGGACTTACAACAGATGGAAGGTTAAGGATCTACCTGTGGAGGTCAGAGCAGGAGCATTTCCAGGCCAATCACTGTGATGAACACAGGGCTCCCCCCAAAGCCCCAGAGACAACCCACATTTTATCAGTCGAATCAGTGCATCAAACTATGTAGGAAATCACCACGGCAGGCTGTAAACCCGAGTCTTGTCTCAACTGAGCCAGTTACGCCAAAATTCCACATTGGTCCAGCAAAATGGGGGTCATTCTCCGAGGTGAACTCGAGAGTAACCAGGCAAAGATGAGACACAACATCCTTACTCTAGCTTCCAGCTGTTTCTCTATGAGCAGCCGTTCCCATGAAGGAAGAGAGAAAACCTAGAACTAGCTTTCTAGACTGATAAGCTGACAATGATGACCCAAGATATCTAAATTTAAGACTAAGTATTAAGGACAGGATGACCCAGGCAAATCATATGATTGATCTGTATAGATGAGGAGCTCTGTGATTGGTCATGCCATGAGGCGTTTCCCATGGTGAGATACTATGCAAGGTTTGAAAGAGATCTACAGGTTCATGAGGATACTGCAGACAACTTAATATCTGTATGTTCAGTGGTGCACTTGGATTTTATAACTGAACTAGACACTTAATTTAATTCACTGCGTGGAAATCTCATGTTTTCATTTCAAAGGTCACAAAAAGGCATTATAGGGCGAGTATAACAGGTAAACGTGATATTTGAGGTTGTGCGTGTTGTGACTATATCCAGTAGTTGAAGTGCCTAATCTCCCCTTTACCAAATACAATAGTCAAATGCAGCTCATGCATGAAAACATCAGTACAATTAATCCAATAGTTTACGTAATACTTTTAATACTTAAATTATACTTTGTTGATAACACTTTACTTTTAATTGACATTCTGAATGCTGGGCTTTTACTTGTAATGAAGTATTTTAACATTGTGTTACTGCTATTTTGGCTTAAATAAAGGAGCAGAATATTTCTTCTTCCATTGAACATATACGATAAGCTGATAGACAATTAACTTCTCAATATTTAACCTTTGCAGGTGAAAACCACTATACCTCTCATCTTATATATTATTCTATATAATCTATAATGATCCCATCTTAAAATGTTTAACTTTATATGTTGGAATCTCAGTCAGGAATTTTGTCCTCAAGATCTAAAACAAGTGTGTGTGTGGGCTGGAGTGTTTGAATGGATAATAACCTGGGAGTGTCCTCTTCATCTTCGTCAGAGCCTTGCTCCTCTTCCTCCTCCTCCTCCCCACTCATCCTGGGTCTCATCTGGTAGACAGACATGCTCGGGTGCTCGATCAGCAGGTTCTCGAGTGGATCCGCCTCAGGGACTGACAGCGACCCGCTCTCTGTGTGAGGGACATCCCGGTTCGAACAGATCAGTTTTCATCCCGCTGTAAGCTGTGCCCTCACTGACCCAAGAATGTTAGAAGTCTCACCTGGGAGATTAACAAAGATCCATCCTCCCTCCTCAAACTCCATCATCTCCTCAAAACCATCGTCTGCTGCCTCAAAGTCCTCGCATGTGTTCCAAAGCAAATGAGAAAGAATCTTTCCAATCATCTTGATGCCTCTGCTTCGCTCTGTAAATGACCAAACACAAGCAGGTAAATCACAACTATGCAGCAAAGTCACTGGGAATAAGTTTTGGACGTTTTGTGGACTCAAACACTTCACCCACCCCTTGATCGGCATAGTGGTGAGTAGATGATGAATGGATTTTCATTTTTGGGTGAACTATCCCTTTAACTTCCTCTGAGCTTGTGTCTTTAACAGTGCAAATAGCTCCCCTTGAGGCTGTCTCAGTAAACACCCCAAAGACATGTCTAGACACCTGCTCTACTGTATATCAACAAGTGCTTCCATTACGCATGCTTAGAAACCTGAGCAGCCTGAGTTATATCTGCATAAAGGGGGGGTGGGTGCAAGTAATGGAATGTAAAGCTTGGAGAACATCATTTTGCAAGAGGCTGGAATTACATGCATTATACATCTGTTATCTGTCGTCCATGTTAACATTAACATATCTCTAATTTGTGACCGCAGCTGACTGACTGAG
The DNA here is from genome assembly GCF_947347685.1 of Pleuronectes platessa. Lineage (NCBI taxonomy): Eukaryota > Metazoa > Chordata > Actinopteri > Pleuronectiformes > Pleuronectidae > Pleuronectes > Pleuronectes platessa. The sequence goes on along the minus strand of NC_070626.1, from coordinate 4,551,546 downwards.
ATTTCAACACTGGGTTTCTCTTAACTTTTATTCCAGCATAACGTGAAATGTTGTGTAAATCTAGTGTTTGTTGATAGTCCTTGGTCCAGGTTCCCAGGATACTCTTGGATAGTCTCTTAATATTACTGATACACGCTGTTGTGTGCAGAACTTACACAGAGAGGTCAACCTGACCAAACAAGTGAGAGAAGTCACAGTACTGGATTTTAAATAAGGTTTAATGTAGGTAAATGTTTATATGCACAACAAATCTTTCTTTTTGCTCAGCTGTTTTACAGTATCGTATATACAACACGATCTACTATGGCCACAACATATCATGATATATTACAAGTATTATTAGTACATTTCCTCTGCTGTTGTTTACCAGATCTACATGTGAGACAGTTCTTCCTCGAGTGCCTGTCTGCCTGCTTATCAGTGTATGTGTGGAGTCTCCCTCCTTGTGAGCAACGACAGACTGCTGGACACTGCACCCCCCCCCCCCCCCCCCCCCCCCCCCCCGTCTGTCTGTCTGTCCACAGATCAGCTGACTGCGCGCACACAACAGTGTCTTGAAATCACAATGATCACAAAAGGAGACTGTACAGCTGCAGTAAGACGAGTGTACACGACAGAGTATATTCAGTGAGAATAACGGAGGCTGCGGAGTGATCGCACAGCGGACACGACTGGAGATAGAGAACAAAGACAGACGGACCCCATGTCTGACATAAAGACCACTTCTTCTCCCACTCACACTCACCTGCTGGAGCAGGAGTTCCTCTGTGTTCGGGAGTGGCCACGGGTTGTTCGGAGACTCTGCGGCTCTGCTGCAGCTCTTCACACTTTGTTTTGACCTCGAACTTGTTTGTGTCGGAGAATCCTCCCTGCGTCCTGTGACGTCAGCACAGAGCCCCGCCCAACGGGGCTGCGTCACACCAGGCGTAAGCCAATCACACGCACCGAGCTGTGGCACATATTGACAAATATTGACCGCGACGGAACACTTTATATAATATAACATTATATAATATGACTTTATTTACTATCACTTTATACAATATAACTTTTTTTTAAATCATATTTGTGTGTGAACATGGCTGAATGTTGTCAGAAAACTGTCTTCGAGCTTATAAACAAAACCTAATGTTACAGAACATATTTCCTGTCGTGGACTAATGTTTTTCAAGCCTCTGTTCAGTGACATATACGTTTATAACATTTATATGTTAATGAATGATACACGTCAAATGTCTCAGTCAATCAGGAAGTGTAAAAACTATTTAGCTTTTTGAATATGTTGTGTTTTTGTGATTTTCCTTCAGCGTATACAAGCGCTGTACACGCACCTGGCGCTAGGAGGCGCAAAGCAAAGAGTTGGAGGAGGATAATAATGTTGTTGTTTATTATAAGATTATTCATAAAGGCAGCATACGACCATAAATACCCGAGCCTTATGCTACAAACTGTTTTGATAATGAAGTCAGCTCCACTGAAAAAAAAAATCCAAATCACAAACAAAACAATTAAATGTTATTATTTATTTGGTAACGCAGTTCCTCTAATGTGAATGTGTGAATGTCATCATGGCCACAGACTTAAATCCTGAATTAATGATCATGGATCTTACAGGTACTGAAGCTGCCTTCATCTACCACTTTCGCGGTATCAAAGCCTAAAATAAATGAATAATTGACATGAATATCAAGCTTTATATTTCCCTATAACAAAAACAGTCAAAACTATAGACTGTATATAAACTTTTTAAACGTACAATTTCATTTTACATTCGCTAATGGTGGAATAAAAAAATGTAACCTCAAGAGAGTCTTTGCGGAATGTACCCTACAGTTTATATAAAAAATAACCTTCAGAGAACATTCCTAGAATGTCCTGCGATGTTCTCTATAGAAGTGACCTTAAGAGAACTTTTAGCTGACGGTGAATCTGTCTGCTGGGTTGAATCAGTACACTTATTATAGTTGGCAAACATGCAGCTGGTATTCAGGGGCGGACTGGGACAATAATTCAGACTGGGAATTAAACTTGTTTCCAGGCCACACTTCAAGCAAAGCACCAGACCTCTAATTTTGTGGTGAGGTGGTGAACCGTCATTGTGAAGTGAAATTAGTCTGTGGAAGCAGGTTGTTTCTCAATGAGAGTCTGTTATTTGATTGTTTGAATTAAGATTTTCTTCATTATAAAGTGTATTCACACAATGGTGATGAGAAATGGAAATAGTTTTGTGTGACTTCTTTAAAATTAAACATTTATTTAGAAAAATGTCACTATGCATCAAGAACATTAAAGTCTAACAATTGGAAAACACACAAGAGATTGTCTTTTTGCTCCACGGGCTCATGGGTCAGGTGCCTCGGAGGAGACTCAGCAGTTCTCATCTAGAGAGGAGGAAGAGGAAGACGAAGACGATCCTCCAATTCCCATGAAGACCAGGCTCAGGAAGCAAGTTGAGAGGGAGCGAGAGAGGGAGAGACAGCAAAGGATGCCAGAAACGATCAGTGTTTCTGACGGAGAGGAAGACGTCAGCCGTCCTTCCCAGTAGAACGTGTAACAAGTTTTTTCTTACATCAACTCTCTGCCAGGTACTGATGTGGCCTCAGTACTTTGTCACTGAGGATATTGAAAAGGGCTGGTTGTTAAAATGTTCTTGTGTTTTTTCTATTTTGCATGTACTTCATTGGAATGCAGTGCGTTGAGGTTTCAAGGCTTTTGTAAAATATAGTATCATATAAGTAGAAAAATTTACCTATACACAATTGTATGAAAACCCTTAACAATCAAGATCCTTCACATAACAAAGAGCTAATAACCCCATACTATCCAAATAGATCACTTGGCTCCCAAAACACAGGATCTCTTGTGGTTCCAAGAATCTGTAGGAGCTCAGCTACCAGGCTCCTCTCCTGTGGAACCAGCTCCCACTCTGTGTTGGGGAGTCAGACACCATCTCTCCATTCAAGGTTAAACTTAAAACGTTCCGATAGTTAGGGCTGGATCAGGTCAGTCCTGAGCCATCCCTTAGTTATGTTCCTTTGGGCTCAGACTGCTTGGGGAACTCCCATCATGCACTGAGCATTTCTCCCCTTCTCTCTGCCCCATCATTCATTTATCTATTTTACTATGTGTCACCTACTATATGTCTTTTTCCTCCCATACTAAAATGGTAAATGGTTTAGTATTTATATAGCGCTTTCTAATCTTGATTACCACTCAAAGCGCTTCACAGGACAGTTTTACATTCACACACATTTCATACAGTGCATCTATTCGCAGCACTTAGTTATTCTATAGGGGACCATTCAGGGTTCAGCATATTACCAAAGGACACTTCGGCATGCAGATGGGTCAGACTGGGGATCGAACTGCCGACCTTCAGGTTGGAGGACGACCACTCTACCCCTCAGCCGCCATAGTCTCTCTCTCTTCCACTCTCACTCTCTCTCTTTGCAGGTATCTCTGACTCCAGAGCTGTAGGATAACAACTATTATTATTCATAATAATAGCAATTAATAATATCTGTACACACTCTGAAAGATGCATGAGCCTTAACATTCCTACTCAGGACCAGGACAAAGAAAAACAGTTTTTCTGGCTGATTTCTGATGTCACTTGTTAAAAGATGGAGCAGATCATGAAGTGATCTGAAATCCTGGATGCACAGACATTCCTGAAACCACTGCCATGGATTTCTCTCCTGACACCTGCAGTTGTTTTCAGTTGTTCATCAGATTGAAGTCCATTTAGAAAGATGAGCAGTTTGATTATATTACCTCAGGTCATTCCATCGTAGTGATTGTAGATCCACTTATCCATTTGTTTCAAAATGGTTCCAACAAATCTTTGAATCATTTGTAAACAAGCGAACGACTTAAAATTTGCATTGTTACGCAAAAAACGTCAAGGTTTACAAAACTGATTTTTACATTCATCATCAGCAAACAATTTAAATAAATGTGCAAACTAACTGATGGCAAGGTAATTTATTGTTATTATGATTGAATTATTGTCATAATTAATATATACGTTTTTTAAACTTCAAATGTATTTTTTTTTAATACTTTTTGGAATCCCAGCTTCCAAAAAGTGGAACTTATTTAATGATTGCTAGCTGGCCAAACTGACTATTTATGGTGTGTCTTTTCTATTAAGTGTTTTTGACTGACCTGCTGCTCCCTTACTGGTGAACATGCTGCTTCTGCAGCCAAGGCTTTTCTTTTTCTCATCCTCTCTCTATATATATATATATATAGGGGTGCCAAAACAATAACAGTAATATAAATATGAATATTAGACATAGGTAACACAGGGGAAACAATAGTATTGCATATAATGAAGCAGCCAAAATGCCATGCCTGATTATACTGTAAACTCTTGTGTCAATAATGTGACATAGATTTAATATTAACAGGAACGTAAAGTTCAGTGTGTGTGTAAAATGTTTGATAAAGCTATGTAATCTGTGCAGTACTTTAGCTTTAGGATGCTGCGCACTGACCTTCTGCTACAACACCTATAAAGCAGGTCACACACACTCCTGGCCACAAGGTGGCGCTAATGCGCCGATAAGTTGTTGTCAGACTGTAAAGAAAGGAAGGACGAAGAAGTCACAGATCATGGGAGCACATCCATGTGTCGATTAAACTCAGAAGTTTGATAGTTCAGCAGACTGAAGGTAAGAAACTCAGGTTTCACACCAATTGTATTAGAGTTACACTGGAGGGGATGTTTGAGCTGATGTGCTCAGCGCGTGGTTCCGTTTTCAAACCGAGCAGGAACTTGATATTGAAGTTTAGTCAAATCATCGTTGTTTACCACTGTCTTCAGCTCCTAGTGTCAGTAACAGGACTGGACACTAGCTCGTGTGCTGTATCAGACACGGTTTAAACCACACTGCGAAGCTCTGTGACGAACCTCTCACGCCAAACTCCATCAAGAAACTAGTTGATTTAATAATAAACTATGATCATAAGCGTGCAGTCTATGAGTCAAACACGTCCATTGTATTTGTGGTACTATACGAATTGTCAAAAGCCGCGAAAAAGCATTAGGTTACTTTGATATAAGTAAAACATTTTATTTTTTAAAACTGTGTACAGTGTATTTAAATAATTCAACTTTACTTTTATGCTGTGTGGAAGTAAAAGTGAAAGTATTTATTCTTGTCGTGTAGCCTTCGGTGTGCTGCACCTTTTTTTCTTCCTCCTAGTTCAACAACATTCCAATTTATTATGTTATATTATATTACTATGACAGTCCTGTTGGGAGGATTCATCACAGGACTGTAGTTAATTGTATTTGAGCTCAACTTCATCAGCATGAAGTCAGCTGCATTAGAAAATACGGTATGGGCAAACCTAAGTTAGAGAACTGTGGATTTTTTTAAAGAAAAAACTACCAGAGATGCTTATATGACCTGGTTCGCGTCAATGTATTCTTATACTAAGTGAAGCTGTAGAGAAGTTTTACAAGACACTAGGTGTGTTGAATCACAGGCTGAATTATAATAGCTATATTTTAATACTGTTCATTTTCTTTTAGTGATGATGTTAAGTTAATGAAGACTCCACAGTAGAGTTGACCCTCTGCCCTCCTGTCTTGCCAGTGCCTCAACACAGAGATGCCTCCCCACATGAATGACATCATGCGTCTGTGCTGTGAGATATCAGCACACGATCAGATCAAGGTCGCGGTGAAAAACTCCACCAAAGGAGCGATGGTGGCAGGAGGGACTGCCTTCCTAGGTGGGATGCTCTGTGGACCTCCTGGGATCGCTGTGGGTAAGAACTTGCACCGTCACAAAAACACCCGACCTGATCACTGTATTTGTGATGTCATTATATAACAGCTGGTCCACATGTCGCCCACACTGGAGTCGCTTTCAGTCAGGACCACCAAAAGGAATACTGCAGAACTGGGTCTGCACATGCTGCAGAGTTTGTCCTTTCATACATGCACATTGCAGCAGGAGATTCTCCACCCAGACTCATTCACATGCACAGACATCACAGGAGCATTCAGGTGAAGGGTGGAGCAGTAGGCAGAGGCAGGATGTCACGTCTGCTGCGGAGATCACATTTTGTTTACAGCACATCAACTGCGGTGTCGGCTTAATGAAGGAAAGGCCTCTTGACATCTGCATCAGTGTCTTCCACGTGCATGGCACCGCTGTTTCATGTGGAGATATTTATATTCTCAGTGGGTTTTGTTTTGATTTTTGCATCTGTCGCATGTAAAAAGCATAATCAACCCCCCCACTAGCTCGCAGTGAATCCTGTGGAGATTCTCCTGCTCACTCTGTGTCTTTAATTCCTGATAATACAGAGCCATCAATTTAAAGATGTCACCATGGGCTCAGTGATTTGTAATGGTCACTTTTCACCATGTTTCTGTTTCCTGTCAGACTGAGAGACTTGCCGATAGAGTTGCTGCAATAGTTAGTGTTATCTCTGTCCTATAGTAGCCGGACACTCCCTGATTACATAACTTTCCCACTGGCCACACAGTCTATCTAATTTGTTCATAAAACCCATTTGGTTCATTTTCAACAGTAGCACCCACTGTCATGAATTGAATAGAGAAAACTCCACTAATAATTAAACTTGTTTAGTTTAACCATAAACCTTATGAATAACTATAAAATAAAAATAAGACACAGATACAACTAAATCTACAGAACTCGAAGTAAGGAATTACATACACATACGATCTTAACATAAATGCATATATTTTCTGGATTGTTAATTCTGTATAATACGTTTCTATATTGGCAAACATAAACTCAGATACTAATACGTCTGTTAAAGGCTGACACTGATATTATCAGCCAAGTGATGGATCAGTTTGGCTCTAAACCTATAACTGACCCTGTATCCACTTCCTCCTCATTGTTGTGTGTCTGCCAGGCGGAGCAGTTGGTGGTCTCTTGGGCAGCTGGCTGACCAGCGGCCAGTTCAGGCCTCTACCTGAGATCCTGATGGAGCTGCCACAAAACCAGCAACAGAAGCTCTATACTGACATTGTGGCCGTCCTGGGCAGCCTGGACTGGACAGACGTAGCCCAGCTCCTCGCTCTTGTGATGGGCAACGCCACTCTCCAGCAGCAGGTCACCGCTGCGCTGCTCAACTATGTTACAAAGGAACTCAGAGCAGATGTGCGTTATCAGGACTGAGCAATCCTCACAAATGGACTTCCCCAGGTTTTCTAGTTAGAACTGACAAACAGCCAGAACAATGTATTCATATATGTAGACAATGTATTTTGTTTCTGGCTGTTTTACCTTCATGATTGTGTCAAATTAGGTTGTCAGCCTTCACTATCCTCAGAGGGCTGACATCAACAACCAAGAAACCCTTCTCCCTCATGTGGGAACTGTCTTCGAGAGCTGGTGATTCAAGTCGATTGTCTTTGTAGAGGCCGACGTGGACATAATAATAGAAACACCTCTACATACAATAAGGGAAACAGAGACACCTCTGTGTAATGCAACACAACCTTCATCCTCCAAACTGATCATACAGTTGAATCAACATGTCTCTAAAACAGTTTCAATGAAAACCTGTTTTCACACAGGGAGCCCTGCAGATGTCTCACAGCGGGCAGACTGAGGGTCTATGGCACAGCCTCTTGTGTGGCACTGGTTTAGATGAATAAACAAGTTGAATAAGCTTGTCCAAAATTCAGTGAATGTTGACAATGATTACATTTTCATCTTGACTATATATTTTAAGGTTAAGATGCTGTTTCACCGTTTTCCAACATAGAAATGTCTGCAGGGAGGATTTCCTGTGATTCTATTGAATTAGACTGGATTCATTTTAGCAAATACACTGCCAGCTCAGGGTTTTAAATTAAATTAATTTTAAATTAAAATCTCACTGGCATTTTCAGTGGAGACTAGACTATGAGCAATATCATGTGCAGGGCCCTGCTGCTGTTGTGGATTTTCATGTAAATGTGCCTTAACTGACAGTCACCATTGAAACGTCACACACAACCTGTAACCTCTAAGATATTGAGCCCTGGTCATCATTTATTCTGGATTTACAATGTTGTGTTATAAATCACACACTCTGTATCAGGGTGTGGTTAATAGTTGTTACATTTGCAACCATCATACAACTCGATCAGGAAGGCGTCTGATTGGTCAACGAGCCCTTACATTCAGCCATAGGCTTAAACAACTAAGTGTCCTCAGGAAACGAGGGGTCCTGCACAGAGTCAGAGTGAGATCACATGAAGGGACTCCAGGTTGAATTGAACAAACTACTTTTTACCTTGTGCAAAAGTCTGACAAAGAAGAACTGGTGTTCTAAAGACGGAAGGTGCAACACTAAGTATTGATTTGATTTAGTTTTTTTATATATATATTTGTATGAAATGATTGATCATAAAAAAAAAATCATGGCCTTATATTTAAAAACCATTGCTTGTGTTTCAATAAAATAAACATGGGATTCTATCATGCCTTCGACTGATGATTTGACTATTTACAATTCTCAAAACATGTACAATAGTCACAACACACTTTTGGCCCCAACTCTAGAAGTCATATTTTATTGTGGAAAAAATGTTTCATGACGAAAAAACATGACATTTTGAGAGAACTGTTCTTATGTGTGTGAAATTTGGTGCAGCTTGATTGAATTTAAAGTTACTGTTCGGCCTTGGTGGAGATATGCGCTCTACAGAGACCACATCTACTTTTTACATTGAATCACACTTTTTACTGTCTCTGCAGCTCCAAATGAAAACTTTAAGTCAAAAGCACAGGGAGGTGGGGAAGGAGTAAAAACACAATTTAAAGCATTTGTTATTTCAACAATATGTATTTTTTGTATTCCACATCTTCATCTTTGACACCAACAACACATCCGCTGTGAAGTCCCATTAAACAACTGTTCAGTGCGTCTGATGTAAAAACAAAGGAGTGCTCAGGTTTTGTTATCAAGTCCAGAGGAAGATATTCAGTTTTACTTGAAGTTCTGGATCCTCTGATAGAGGCTGAGGAGTGAGCACTGAATAAAGCTGTAGTTACAATATATACGCTTTTTTACTGAAGTGTCCAGCAGTTGATGTTCACTCAACCTGGATTTTTTTCTTTCTAATATCTGGGTTTATCTGCAGAGACAAATGAAAGATGTCGTGCATGTGAAATGTGCTGTTCTTTGAAATGACGCTCATATTGTGTTAGTATACATTTAGTTGTGTGAGAATTGCTACATTTATACAAAGCTCACACATACACACTTCTCATGGGGATATAATTAAAGTAGAAATCAATAACAAAAATCTAATCTGTGACCTTGCTATGGGTTGAACATTAAATGGAAAGTGAATCATAAGGATGGGATGAAATCATTACCTCACTTTATGTGTAGTATCTTTTTTTAGCAATCAATACAGGAAAGTGAGTAGACAAATCAACTGAGTGGTGCCGCCATTTCTTTATATAGTCGTGTCTATATCAGAATCTTCCAAAGCAGAACACACATCTGCACTCACTCACTCCAGGACTTGAACTTGAGTACTCATAAGTCATAGGTTTCAAGAAAAGTGTTTTAAATGAGTCATATTGACCATATTATATAATTATAGTGTAGTAAATGTTTATTTCCATAAAAAGGTAAGTAATATGATTACACTTGTGTTTATTTGTAAAAACATCTATTGTATGAGGATATTGAAGAGCAACACCACATCCAGCACATTCCTGTCAGGCCCAGGAGCCCTTGTTAGGAGGCACAGAGAGAGAGAGACACCGAGGTCCACAGCTGAAATGGCAACGGATCCAAAACATGGAGTTCAGTGGATAAAGCAACAGATTCACTCAGTACATGGTGCTGTTACTGACAAGGCCCAAAGATCTACAGCATAGTTTAATGTAACCTCATGCTACACATCAACAATCGATTTTTTTTGTGTGATCACTAATTGATCAAATCAATAAGTTTTCATTACATCACTAAGGTTGTGCGTAGGACTGGACTAGATCTGGACACTGGTAAAAAGCAGAGGTCTGGTTGAGCATGTGTCTGTACTGTTTAGTCAGTACAATACACTGACCCAAACATAGTTTATACTACTGCAGAGTATACTGCACAAAAATATGTAAAGACACAGGTTCTGCTGCTTTGAACATGCATTCACTGAATTGTTGTGCCATGTGCGGAAAAACAAGCTGTAAACAGAACATTGAATTATCACCTCAGATATTATAACAAGCAGCCTAATTACACATGTAGCAAACTGACTATCATCAGCATTTGTGTTGTGTTTCTGGCGGCCTGCTCTCATCTATATTGTGTTACTGAAACACTGCGTTTCATTTGGTGCTGGTGGGCAGGTCGTGTGCAGCGGCCTGACTCAGCAGAGCGCTCAGTCTGAGCCACAACAGTTCAGTCACAAAACCAGAATAAAGAATTGAAAGATTAAAATTAAACAAACATAATACTTCAGAGGAGAATCAGTCGGGTGTTAATTCTGTGTTTGTCTCAAAACAACTTTCACACTAAACACAAGCACTATAATACAGGAAACAGTCTAGAAAGAACATTTTCAAGTGGTCACTAGCAATTAAACTTTCTTCTAATCATTGCAAACTAATGATTTCACTCATTGCTACACATCAGAAGTCCCTGAACTTCCACATTTGTGCTGAACAGGATACACAAAGTGACACCGGGGCACCTGACAAGACACAAGTGATTATATGTTATAGGCCCATAGTCACAGTAAAGCTTTTCAGGTCCAGATAAGGTAACATCTATAGGTGAGTTGTTTAACCATGGAAGAAATAGTTTACGATCTTTTCACTTACATGCTGAGAGTGAGATCTCACTCTCCTTTCACTGTCTGAGAAAGAAATGAAGCTACAGTCAGAGGACGATTAATTTAGCATTACAGACCGGAAACAGGCGAAAGCCGCTTCACTCGCTGAGTCCAATGGTGAAAAAAATAGCCCACTACATACACCTCTAATTAAATAACCTGTCATGTCTTGTGTGTTTGTACAAAAAACAGCCATGTGAAAAATAGAAATTGCTGTTTTAGAGGGTTTAGGACTTTGACATATCAAACTGCAGATTGATGTTTTAAATCCTGCTTTAGACGTAACGGTAGGAGTTCCTTTTCACCTTTGGACAGAGCCAAAGCATCAAGTATGACAATACAAGTACATTTTATAAAAGAGAAAATACACTTGGTTATACAGACATGGGAATATCACCGGTTTGGCCGTGTTCTGTGAAGAAGTGTAGTGTGGTGCTTTAGACTCTCATCTTTTTGAAGGCTCTTTCTCTTCTTGACAGAGAAGATTTAGAGGCACTTAAGAGAAGCAGAGAACCTGGAAACAAAATGACCTCTTCACCGTGAGAAGCTGATTATCCATCTGCTACCTGCTGTTCTATATCCATACCTTTTATCCGAGTGTCAGGATTGTATGTGTAAAATTTGTGCTGAATGCAGCTAAAATCTTCCCAATGAAACTAAAAATACAAAGCTTTGATTTTCCTATTGAGATGACTTTGGTGTTTTTACAAAAGTGCAAGTGGGTGAGGAGACGAGGAAAAGCTTTTCAGTCCTGTGTAACAATGGTTTGAAACAACTGAATTCATAGTTGAGATCATTGGTAAATTCTTCTTCTTCTCCTACTGAGATTTTCAACTGACTCGGTCTCATTCACGTCTCCTCAGCGACTCTTCAAAATGTCTAAATAGGAAAGGCAGTAACCAAGCAGCTAAAACACACTAAGGGCCTGGACACACATACGTAAATGTATCACTGGCGAACCTTCGCTTTCTGTTCACTTCCAACCTTTGCGAGCAAGGGGGCGAATGAAACATTCACTTCCTGTGGGGAAGCAAATCTCCAGTGTGGCTTCACATGGAGCTCAACCCGTCATTTGCCTGCATCTGCGTACGTGTGACGTGTCCTAAAACTAAACTGTTCAGAGCTGCAGAACATACGATCATTCAGAGGTGTTCACAGTGTGTGCGCAAACACATGTATCACACACACATAATCTAGGTTGAAACCAGTGACACATTAGTAAAGATATGTGTGAAAAATAACTTGAATAAAAAAGAGAATGTACACAGTACAATACATCAGTTCCAATCAAAGGAGAGTAAAGGTGTAAAAAATGCTGGAGCTGTGCTGAGTCTAAAACTGTTCAGAGAGGAGGTCACACAGTCTCTGAGACACTGATTCCCTGCTGGTCCGGAGGGTGAGACGGTACATCTGCACAGAAAATACACACACAGTTACTCAGTCTGAGAGATGGTGGTTCAATGCAGAGATGAGTTTAAGATTTGCGTGCGTGTGAGTGTGCATGTGCGTGTGTGTGTGCGTGCGTTTACCTCGGCTGGTGCGTTGGGTTCAAGTCTGAGCAGACAGCCCACCTGAGTGTTCTTAGTGTGAATGACTCCAGCTCCAACAAAGTTTTCAGGATTGGGATCCACCTGCTCCAACAGAGCGACGCCGAAACCTAAGATCTGCATGAGAACATACAAGAGAGATCAAAATGTTTTCCACACAGGGCTGAAGTCTGTCAGAACAACGTGGACCTTGAGTCTAGATTCTTTTCTTTAATTCTGTTCCCCGTCGTCTGCAATAGTGATGATCACAGCCTGCTCTTATTGGTGCAGGTTGTTACCTTAATAAAATGATCTGCATTCATTCTCAATACACTTTTCCCTCATATGGGAACTTATCAGACACATGAGACTATAGCTATTTTCAGGCATGAACTCCAGTTAATGTTGAATATTGGGTTTCATTTTTCCTTTCATTTATGAGAAACACAGCAGGAGATTGTCTGGGCTAGACACGTTCAGAACAACTGGATAATATCTAGAGTGTTCATGTGAGGAGTGACGGCCGGGGAGAGCAGCAGGAGGCAGGACAGAACATATTAATTCTGTTGTGGAAATCACAGGTTTTTGACTACAGCACAACGACCCAGGCACCTGCTCTTATCGTCAAATGCTCTGAAATAGCAGTGTCTATGGCTTCTCTTTTTCACCCCCAGATCTTTGGGTTAATTTTGTTTTTTTCTGTTTCACATGTTAAGCACACTATCAACACGCCCAGTCACTGGCTGTGTATTCTCCGGACAGTTTCCTGCTGTATTCTGACAGGGGATCACTCAGGTGATCACGTTCTCACATTCATTCCCTCTGATCTCAAGAAAATGCCCAGACTTCGTTTCATGTCTAATATCAGCATCGACATCATATGTGAGTTTCATTAACAGCCAATTGTTTTCACACTGAATTTTTGTCTTGTATAGTTAAGAATTAAAAGAGGGAAAAAAAGTTTGGGACTCTAACATTGTGGAATGTCGCTTCATGCCGGAAGTGTCTGGAGAATGATCAATAGGTTTTAAATCAGACATTAAAGAAATGAAATAGATACTAAATATATACTAATATACTAAATGGAGCACTATTAAAACCAGTAGAAAACTTGGAGCAAAAACAACCAAAGGAAGCAGACCATTAATGAAGATTTTCTCTTTGCTGTGATGATGTGTGTATAATCACAGCTAACAAAGGAGTATCTCGCAATGAGCTGGTGGATGTCAGCAGCTGAGAAGTTTCTATTAAAAAGGTTGGATTGTTTTGGTACCTTGGCCTTGATAACGTCTGTGTCCATCGGGTGTTGGGCTTTGAAGATTTTCTGAACCTCTTGCTGAGGCCTGAGGACACAGAGAGAAGGGGGGAGGAGGATACATACTGATTTTCACAAGGAGGAAAATAACAGCAACCATCAACGATAAAAACTCATATATACACAACCTCATTCTGTTTCAACTTTTTGTTGTTACATGCTTCCTTTAAATAAATCCTTCCAAATAATGTGTATTTGGACCAACCTAGACTAGATATTTAAGACATTGTTAATACATCCAATATTTGAAAGAAATTCCACTAGTTAAGCTAATAATTCGAATTTATATATAAACAACAAATTTGAAAGGTAATAAAGCAAACTCAGTTTCATTCTATGAAAACCCCAGACTTTAACATCAGAATCTGGTTTCCTCATTGCTCACTTTAACAGTTTCAGCAAGAGAGCTGCAACCAGCATTAACACAGGCCAGGCAAACAGCCCATTCCAAACAGGCATGTGGAGAACAGGCACTGCACTAGAATTATTTCATAATAATAATTATATCATACATTTATCAAAGTTTTAGACTTTTAAGACTTCAAAAGAAACCCTGGGCACGTTGTTGCCTAAAAAATTTGCTTCGATCAAGTACCACCGCCAGGTTAAGGGAGTTTTTACTTAATTTGAATTTGATACAGCAGATATAAGAATTATATCAAATATAATATTTGTCTCAGTAGAATGTGGCAAATGTGATGCCAGCTTAAAATAAAAAGCCTGCTAAAATAATAGATTTTGGAGCACTTGCATAATCCTATTTTTGTCAAAAGAACTGGCTTCAACAAGTGGTGCAACTAAAGCTGTTATACTTCCAGATTGATCTGTTGATTTTTTAAAATCTTTTTATTAATCAATTAAAACGTTGAACTGATGTTGTTCAACTGTTGGCGTTTCTTCTGACAGAGACATGAAATACAGGAAGGGACATCACTTACTGCCGACAGGAAAAAGCAGCATAGCACTGATAAAATGGAGAGTCTTACGATCCAAGCTGTTTCCAGCGTTGGAAGAAGTCCTCGGACATCATCTCAGTGGGCTGGAAAAACTTGTTCAGCATCACAGGGAGTTTCACTGCAATGTTCTGAAGAGCTCCACCGTACCTGTTCACATACAGAGTGAGGAATCAGCTGATATTTCGCTGGATACCAGAAACAACAAAGGATGGATTCAGACACCAACCTGAACTGGATGTTGAGTATCAGTGCATCTGTGAAATCTGACACGCACTCAATGTTGAGGATCTGCTGGGCCTGAGCCCCACCTTCTACTACGGGTTCTACTGTCTTAGTCTGGACATTCAGCTGTGGAGACGAGGAGTCAAGGATTCTACCAATAACTAAACAACACAGGTCTGACAGCATCAGTTTGATACCTATTTACAAGACCCTTTCTGCTGTGCTGGAAGCCGAACTGAGTATTTAGCCACTGAGCAGTAGAAAGGATATGAGTCTTGAGTGCATCAGAACTGGTCACTGATGAGGAGAAGCTGAGGAACTGGGTAGATGTCTTGTTGCCATAGAACATGTGCACGCGACCTGGAGGACAACAGGAAAAATCATTCAGTTCCTCCTGTTTAACAGCTCACATCTGACCAGTATCCACTACATGTAAAATGATATACTCTATACACTATATACAAGTATCTGCAATTTCATTCAGATTCCCTCATTTGCTGGTTTATACTGAACCAAACAAGCTGACAAATCATTGCCCCTGTGAGACAGGATGTGTAACAACAGTGTCAGCGTTTTTTTGTAGCCATGTCAGCCCCCCCCCCCCCCTCTTTTCCCACAAGTTCCCTGTTCTTTTGCGGACAATGGATTGACAGAATTAATGCACAACATTGCTGACTTGAGCAGGCTGTGTAAAAGAAGTCTGATGTGACTTCCCAGAAGTAAAAGATGCACCATTCTGACCTATTATAAACACAATGTGATATCAAGCTTCTTACCCAGGTTCTGTCTGTACTCAGACTTCAGTCCAATCTGCAACAGCTGGTTCTCATAGATCACACCGTTGTTCTTACACACAAACCTGGAATTTAAAAGCACACAATTACACATTTACAACACAGAGTTTTGAAAACTTCTGCTTTAAGAAATGTTTTAAACGTTTTCACATTGGGAAAACATGGAAAAAAGGCAGGAGGCTGTTCAGACCAGATGCATGAGTTTACTGATACAGAACATATAAAGACTGTGTTACAAACTACAGTGGAGTTTTTAAAGTTGTGTTCTTAGATATGCTAGGAGGGTAGGGTCTAATAAAAGACACTATCTTTCTCCATTAGGGGAAAAACTAGATTCACTGTTTCTGCAGTTGAGCCATATGAGAAATTAAAAGTTAGGGTACCTCTGCAGCTTGGATCTGATCTTTTTTTAAGCAACACAATTTTTACTTTAAATTGCAGCTACATCAATAGTTTGATGGTTCACTGACTGGAATAAAGAGAATGGTGCTACTTTATTCATTATCCTTACCCTGAACACCTGTTCTTGCTCTAGGTAACTTTGATAAACGGGTAAAATCTCCTGTGAGAAGTGTGGAACTGATTGATAACTGCAGCTTCAATTGCCAGAATCAGGCACAACAAGTCAAAGACTAATGCCGAATTGTAGAGCAGTTAAAAAACAACAAAAGCGTAGAAGTCATTAGAAGACAGCATTTATCTCCAGTAACAGCGAGGAAACTTAAAATATGAAGAATTCTCCACGGAGTTTGTTGTACTTGTTACAGAAGCAGGTCTTCTGGTTCCAAAAGCTGGGAATCATGCGTAATATCTACCGTTCAGTTGAGTTTCAGTTCAGTGAAAGAGACTACACATTCAAGCGTTTTCTCAAGACAATGATAGACTTAGTTTTTTCCATTTAATCACTCAGACATGGAGCCCACCGGAAAACTCTGTAGAGTGCCTATTCATATCTTATTGAATGAGGATTACTGTATATCTGGCTATTTACAAACAGCTGCAACTACTATTTCTCAGCAAATTTCATCGACTATATCACAGTATGGTCTCACCTGGTAAAGTTTTCCTCGCACACGTCTGTGGCCTCCAGGGTAGAGCTGTCAGAGAAGACATCAATCAGCAGATTGGGTCCTGCTGCAGGGGTCGAGTTAAGATTCAGCAGGTCTGTGAAGGAGTGAGTGGAATCCTGGGAGAGAAACATCAGCAGACATAATCTTAAACACACAGCATCTACAAACAGAGCGCAACTAAATCTGAGTGCAAGTATTATGAATACTTGAATACAAAATAACTACAGTTATTGTGTGTTTGAGCATTTCACATACTGTTGACTGACTGTAAGCTGAGAGTTGAAACACACCGTCAGTGTCTGGGAAGGGCTTTATAATAAAGCACTAATGGCGCATCAAACAGATACATTTCCAATAATCAAACCACATAATTCGAAAACACACGAGACAAGAGCAGCTGTCACTCGCAGTGGTAATAAATATTCACTCAGTCATTCACTTTGCTATGTGTTGTTTCTAACTATCGATATACCATGATCCCAGCAGAGAGAATGACGGGGCTAGAAGAGGCAGGGCGGGGTCTGTTGGTAGGTAGAAGGTCTGCCAACAGCGAAAGAGATGACTGATGGAGGAAAAGAAAGAGGAGAGGAAAGACAGGGAGTAAAGGAGACAGGACAAGGAGAGGTGAAGATCAAGTAAACATTAAAAAGAAAGGAAAAGAAAGGTAAAGGCTATAAAATAGTAAGAAGCAATATGCAGAATATGCAGAATAGGACAGTGATAATGTTTATGTGATGAAGGGATAGGTACTGAAGTGAGGGGCACGCATTAAAAAATACTGTTCTGACCTTATTATACAGCTACTTATTACAGAGCTACTGTGGAGTCACCTTGCTAGTGGCTTCAGTTTTCTCGATGTGCTCAGTGTTGCCATTGACATTCCGCCGGGCGTCGTCGATATCGGGCAGATTGCCCGGGCCCTTCTTCCTCTTCAGCTTGGTAAGGATTGACGATTCTCTCTCAGGGAAAGGAGGCATTTCTTCTAAGACTGTGGCCTATGAAGAGACAGGGAGAGAGAGACAGGAATGTGAAGCCAGTTGCAGTTAACAGTAACAGAGGAGAGTGTTATAAATATTCTGTCCACTCCCTGCATAATTATTCACAAACCAATATGTCTGTGCTGGCAATGCAGCTGAGCCTCAAGTACTCGACGGCTCTCTGCTGAAGTTCCACGTCAGCGTTTCGGAGCTGGCTGTCCGACCGCAGGACGTCTTGGATCGTGGCCTTTATTTCCGGAAACAGGTTAATGAACTTGATGTAAGCCGACAGCAGCAGTGCACGAGTTGGTACAGAGCAGAGATGAAACTTGGAGTGAAGAAGGTTGAACTGGATCAGAGGGCTGAACAACAAATGACACAAAAAAAGACAATACATTAACAGTTAGACCTACTGATGTCAGCTCTGAACTAGATCAAAATCACATTACAAAAGTCAATAAACCATGACATCACAGAGGAGACATCACTGTTAGATTTTTCAAATGTCATTTTTCAGTATTGTGATAAATAAAACTTGTATAGCTACAGTCCAGATAACTCCTGAGGAAAGGGAGAAAATATGTTCCTATAGAAACTGTCAAAACCAACCAAATCAAAGACAAGAGCTGAGCAGAAACATCAGCTGAAAAATTATAGGACTTTCAGAACATAGAATTTCAATATGTGAATGATGTTCTTTTACCTGGAGCGTGAGTCACCAGCAATTAGGTTACCAAACTCTCCCAGGATGTAACCCCCCACCTTAACCAGGTTCTCATGGCAGGCGGGTGCCTGTAGTGCCTACAAGAGATCAAAAGGCATGACAGCATTGGGTAGGATTAATGTGGAATAAACAATAAACTGCTGTCTACTCTAAAGCTGTTTTCAGTCTGAAAATGTGCCACATCACATATGAAGAACGCAGCATAGGATTAAACAGGTCAGATGCGTTCAGGACAAATTCGACAACATTCAGGCAAGAGGTGCCTGGGAGGAGCATTCAGGAGGAACAACAAGTTGTATAAATTCTGCTTCAGAAAATAGTTATTTTGTTTACAGCTGTTCAACACCTGTGTGTTCTTCAAAGAGCTCACTCGCTGGGAATTAGCTTTTTTCCTGCAGTATTCTCACATGGGCTCACACTGTGACATGTTCCATTCTTTTAACTGAATAGCTGGAGGGAAAGGTTCAGGAAAAGGTCCTTCCAGAAACTTTCAGGAAAATCAATGCATGTTTGAAAGCAATTGTTATTTAGGTGGCAACCACTCAGACAATATGTAGATGTTTTGATAGCCACTGATGTAACGCACAATGGTCATTTTTAATCTGTGACGCTCACCTCAAAAACAGTCTTGGCAGCATAGCCTTGGACGTCGTCTTGGTTTATGACAATCTGAATGACCCGATACCACACTTCTTCACTGACATGGTCGCCGGCCATGCGGATGAGGTTGAGGATGGTATCCACGTACCAGGTGTAGTCCACAGCATACTTCTCTGCCAGGATGGCCACCTTAAGCACCTGAGGTAGAGAAAAGCGAGAGGCTGAGGGTGAGAGAAGCACATATAGGAATATATGACGATGGTAAGGCTTATGCTGATGACCCACTATCTCCTCTCTGATTGAGTAGTCGGCCGTCTCCAGGTAGCTCAGCATCTCTGCCACAATCTGCTTGGCATTGCTGCGGTCACACATGGCGTAGAGCAGATCCACAGCCCGCTGACGGACACTCACGTCCCGCTCAGTCTGTATTGAAGACACACATTAACAGAAGGTGTGAAATGACACATGGGATACTGGCCGCCAACTCCCGACTATCCCCCCCTGGCATCCACATTATTTGAAAGAGCAGATCATTAGGTTCCGTCACAGTGAGCAGAAGTTGGGATTTGAATTCCTCTCGTTAAAAAATCAAAAGAGACCCACTTCACTATTTGAAAATAGCACATTGTTTTGGAGTTCTGCTCAAGAAATAAAACGATAACAGACGAATGGACAAATCCATCACTTTAACACAGGAGACTTAACTAACAAAGCGATGCACATATTTTTTCACCTTAAAATGCAAAAGTTTATCATTACACAACTGATGAAGGACTCACCTTTAGAGCATTGATCACAGTTTCTATATGAGTCTTTACGGCCTCGTGAGAAAACTCTGAGCTGGCCAGCGTGCACATACTCTCCAAGGCCAAGTAACGGAGGTTGGTCTCCCTGTGCTGCAGGAACTGACCTAACTGGTTACAGGCCCGTACCAACAGCGTGGGCTCACTGAGGGACGAGACACAAAATCAGAACTGTGGAACATCCAATAAACCATTTCAACATTCAAAGTGTGACCCAATGACAGCTACAGCAGCTTTGACCTGAGGTAAAACATAATTTGTTCTGTTCTTTGTGTTTTTTTGCAATATGTGGTGTAAAATCTAACATTTATCTTTCCGGTGACACTAAAGGTTAACTTCTCCAGCACACTTTCTTTTTCCACAACACATCTCTTTAATCCCTTATATTCCAGGAATTGAGCAAAGGTAGTCATTGTGAATGTGAACAACCTGTCATGGTGGATGATGAGGGCGATGGCTTCAAACAGAACAGCGTTCTTTGCGTTGGAGTGCTGGACCTTCTTGGACTTGGGTGGCTCCTGGGCTTTATTGAGGATGGTCTCCAGACACTCGGTGAGACGACTTCGCAGCGCTGCATCCTCTGCAACAACACAGCCTTCGGCCTTAACACTCGCCAAGTCTTTGCTTCCACAAACTCTCAGTATAACGCCTTCATCATACATTGTTTTTATATCAACTTGAATAACATCACTCTGTGTCATGTCACTTGACAAGAGACATATGAAAATATGGTGTTGTGGAGAATAAACAGGCAGTGGCAGAGAGGGAGAATACTAGAAAATACATAAAGTGGAATAATTTAATTATTCATGTTGGGACCATAAATATCTATATCATTATTATTATTATTCAATTCAACTGCAAGTTGGTGAAATATTTTGCTGTGGATCAAAGCATTAGAAAATATGTAATTGTTAATAGTAATAGATGTGCAAACGTTTTCAATGAGAGAGGTTTTCTCCATTTACCAATGGTAAATTTCACTATTTTTATGGTTAAACAGTAAGTTTCCACACAGGTCTGTGGTTTTTCTGGCCTACAGAAACAGAAGAATGTTATGTATCATACCAGGTGGAGGGTAGCACTGAAGAAGACGCAGCAATTTGACAGATAGCCATGGTGCAGCCACGAAGTAGTATGTATAGTCCTGTAGGTCGATGGATGCGGATGTCACAATCTACACATGAAAGAACAAGATAGGATGTCAACAGATGCCAAGTCAGATTTCCTGTCTGACCTCAGTGAGATGAAGACATTGTGTGAAGCTGGAGAAAGACACACACCCTGCTGAGCCTGGCCACAGCAAGTGAGATGGATGTTTTGAAGTCGTCAGGACTCTTCTGAGCCAGAGTGGTAATAAGGCTGGTGGCTGCTGTAACCACTCCCTGAAAACAGACACACACACACAGCTTTATAACAAAAAGTTCAGACCAGCAAACAATGTGTTTCATCCTCTGGGCAACTGTGTTTTGGGTGCAGAGAAAGTGATAAGTGGTATACTAATGCTATACACAATATAACCCTATGAGCCCTATGAGTCAAATAGTGATTTGTGAATATTGGTTATACAAATAGAATTTAATTGATTGACTATACAATATATACTATATACAAATTATAGTAAACAGTTTAAACTGTATCTGTAGCAGAAAAATCTCCACAAAATGAACTTCAATCAAACTGAATAAATGTTACACTTTACAAAGAGACATACAAAAAATTTTATGATTTATTGCGTTTCTCAATAATTCTTCAAACCATTTCACCACCACCCAGTTTATTTCATCAGTGAGAAGCTCCATTTCCTTTGTGCAATGCATTGAGCAAGAACAGTGTTCATCGAAAGTATTTAGCAGGCATGCCTCCTTCTCTGAGGTTACTTCACTTTGATACTACAGACTCAAAACCTCCTCGAACCAATGTGTAGTGTGGAACTGGGACATGGGCAGGATCTTACCAGGTGCTGGTCATTAAGCAGATGAACCACTCGAGCCGTCCATTCACCCATGGGTACCAGGTCAGGAGACGTCCTATTGAGTCGCAGCAGACACAGTGCTGCACTCTGCTTCACGCTGTCCATGGTGTCCCTGATAGGAGCAAGCACAATAGAACTTGATTATTCACTAATCAATACAAACAATATACAAGTGAAATTGTCATTGTCGCAGTCCCACACTTTAATCCTTAAGATTTCAGTCGTGTTTAATTTGGCGATACTTGTGTATGTTTATGAAGTACATTATAACAGTACAGGTTCCAGAGTTCACAAGAATGTACACGCATCAACCACTAGGGATGGCTGCTCTGTCAGAGATGCAACAGAAGATTAGCAGAATTAATGTGTGTTTACAGCACAGCCTGAGAAACTGTGGAGCACAGACCACCCTGCCCACCCTCATCCTGTTATAGACAGGGAGGCACTTTGAAATGCTGAATGTGCTAGCTCCGTTTCCTGTACATCTGTGAACCCTGAAATGGCAGGAATGGCTGACTGCACCCACTGCATTCAAATCTACTATATAAGACCCAAATAAAAGGCTTTAAATGCAATGAAGAGCAATTGCAGAAAAAACTATGAAGAGTAAACAGAAATATGGTCAGGCGAAATTAAAATCTTAAGGATTAATGACTGAAGAAAATAACTGATTTCATTCCCACTGCTGATACAAAACCCAAGAACATTTCTTATTTTGTCAGATGCTAACCAAATGTTCGCAAGATGTCTGAAATAAAACACTGAAAGTGGCCTAGAGTCACATTAACTCTCTATAGATGCATTAATGTTTATGTACAAACCCTGCCACCAAGATCCTGGGAATTTCCGAAGCGAAGGCCTCCGCCATCTCTCTGCTGCCCACATTAGCGATGCAGTGCAGAGCCAGGTTCATGAAGGTTGGGTTTCGGCTGGCCAGGTCATTCTTAATGCCATTGTTGATGAGGCTGATCAGGTCGCTGTTAGAATTCACCAGCACTGAGATGAACAGGTAACCCTGAAGGGAGACGTATTTTGGAAAACAGTTTTTTAGTGAAATTCTACTGTGTTTGTAAAAGTTAGATACACACCCGTTAGCTCTACTCTGATGGGAATTTCAATCAAACATATTTACATAATCAGTGCTTAATGAGAACTTAGCTATTGACACTTTATGAACTTAAGGAGACACTTACAATTTGTTTCTCTGTGTACTTGTTGGAGCTGAGGAGGTTGACGGCCTCCATGTGTCCGAAGTCAATATCATGTCCCAGGAGAAAGATGAAGAGCAACTTGCAGACATACTTTTTCTTACTGTAGCCATCTAGAGCCTTGTCTCCTATCCACACATGCACACATGTACACACACAGACACACAACACACACACAGAGATAGCGATGAATGTCTATGAACTTACAAATGCAGAGGTCTGTCATTTCCCTGGATACAATAGGAGGTACAGAATACATTCAGTCAGAAGAGTGACGGAGGAAGGAGGGTGGTGGGGGTTGGGAGGATTTATTTTATAATCCATGGGTGGAATGAAAGAATTTAGAGTATTCCGAGTTGGGGCTATGTCCATGTTTTAATTTGTCTCCTACTAGTGGTTGATACTATGTCTGATTAACAAATATACGTTTTATAAATAATCAAGATTTTTACAAGTTTTTCCTTCAATGCACTCTGCCTAAAACTATAAAGAAATATATTATTCATGGCCACCATCACCATGCGCTGCCAATGCAGCTGCCAATGCAGCTGCACTACGCGCAGATACTGTGACAGCATCTGTGAGTTTAATTTTACTCGTTAACACTCACATTTTAATTTCTCTGAGTCAAAGAGATTTGAAGAAGCTGTGCAGTATGGCCATAGTTTAGTTATGAGATATCCTAAGATATCACAGAGCATCTTGCATGCTGCTAACAGTACTGTCAGCTGAAGGACCAATCACACTGTATGGCAGCAGAGGAGGTAGAACCAGCATCTGGTTCATAGAGAGTTTAGTCGACTTTGCTAACACACTGGACTGGAGCTGAGAGCAATGGTGCAGATACATCACAGATTGGCAGTGGGGTTATTTCCAGACAAGAGTTATATCCTGCAACACAGAAACTTAAAAGCAGGGAAAGAGGACAAGCTGTTAGGATACAAAGTTCACCAAACTGCACAGTAAACTAAAGTCCACTGCATTCAGAGGATGATTACAGAGACTAAAGCTGACTTTCTACTCTGTTTTCACTTTGACTAGAAAAGAGAGGCTAGATTTGATCATTTCTCATATGGAAAACAGTAGTGATTGGTTGATTTTTTTTTTGCTGAAAATCTGAACTGACAAATGCTGCAGTGATTGGTCAGATTTCTGTTACGTCTTGTGATCAGTTTGAGGCTATATCCTGGACGGACTTGGCCATGGTTGGGATTTTGCATTCTAT
Source organism: Pleuronectes platessa (assembly GCF_947347685.1). Taxonomy (NCBI): domain Eukaryota; kingdom Metazoa; phylum Chordata; class Actinopteri; order Pleuronectiformes; family Pleuronectidae; genus Pleuronectes; species Pleuronectes platessa. The sequence goes on along the minus strand of NC_070626.1, from coordinate 4,527,320 downwards.
TTCCTTCTAGAGTTTTATATTGATTTGATAGTTGTGTCCTGATGTCCAGAGAAATGCTATGCCTGTAGCTACCAACATGTTTTGAGATGATAATTTTTTACTGTGACCGACAGTTCTGCTCCACTGAACTGTTGAGCTTCCTCATATGGCACTAAAACACAACGGCTGGGAACAAAGGGCTTGTTGGACTGCTGACAATAAACTTTCCCCCAACATATATTCCTGTGTTCGATTGTATGCGAGTGCAATTTTTTTTTTCAATTTTAAAAGACAAACACATAGAAAAACTAATCATCATCAATGAGAATCTTCTCTGACATAATGGTGAAGAAGGAGAGCACATAGGTAATGTGGTAGAAACAACACAGGCCAGATTGCTGGGCTCTACATGCAGAGGAGCTTCATTCTAGAGCAAACTAATTATAGGCAGCGTGGAACAGGTGGCAGGAGAAACAACACCAACAGGACACTGAAACAGATATATTCACAAAGAGGTGTGTGGACTTGTGGACAGTGCAGTCGTAGCAAAAGTAATTTAAACAAAGCTGAATAAACTGAAAAGGGTCAAAGTCAAATCAGGGTCACAACATTGGTTCATGAATCAGTAGCAGTAAACAGAGTCAGGGGAACTTGTTTCCTGGAGGGCCAAGTTCTTTATATCAATCAGGTGCTATGAGTCAGACTTTGGATGGAACGAGAAGAGCAACTCATGGCCCTCTGTGGCAAATACTGTAAGTTGAGCCTGATTTCTCAGAATGGTTCACCTACCTTTAAATTTGGAACGGATATTGGCCAGTTCCTTGTTTATTCTCTTTATCTCAGCCTCCTTACTTTTACCTGCAAATAAATAAAGACATGTTGCATGTTATTGCATGCTACAATAATGTGGTCAGTCACAAACCATCCATTTGTTTGCTCTGTATTTGCTCCTTTTTGATGTACTCTCAATATGTTGCTAGCTGTGTAAACATGATTTAAACATTCACTCAATGCAACAGAATGGCTTTTGTGTTTCTGTCTCTATGTGTTTTTTTATATTGATCATACGAGCTCCATTATACAGATGTCTATTACATAGATTGGACACTTAACTAGGGTCATCATCACTGATTACTTCTCAAAGAACAGCCTCAAATCTTCCCAGCAGGGATTTAACAAGTTGAACGTGTTGACACAACAGCGCCACATTGCTGCAGATTTGTTGGATGCATACTAAAGCTGCAATTATATCATTCGTCACACAACCAAAACTTGCTCTATTGGATTAACAACAAGTGGTGGGATGTTCTTTTCACCTTTACTCCCCAACATACATCAGAAAATATCTGTACTTTCTTCTCCACTACATTTTGTCAATGCATTGTGTTACATGTTCATTTTGTTTATCTATGACAGAAAGGGGAATTAGTTCACTGATCCAATCCACAGCAGCCAAGCACATCTGCAGCAGCAGCATCACTGGTAAAGAAAGGGTGGTTAGGGTAACCCTAATTCTCACCCTTACCAAAAATATATTCATAAGAGGCCACCGCCATGACTCAGCCAATAATTAATGGATATTGCAATGTTTTCTATATTGCTATTGATGAAGTGATATTGTTAACATCTTGTTATTGTTTAATCACCCCCTCAGACATATTTACAAATAAAAGTCATCTTAACCAGATTATCTTCTCTGTGTATTGTCTGTTTTATCAAGTTATGAAACCTGTTCAAACATGTTCCTTAAATGATTAATGTGTCATAAGTGTAAATAGTCAGTTTTCTCATAGTTGTGAGACACACGCCATGTAAAAGCAAAACATTTACATAATAAGTATGTAATTAATTACTACAAGTAATTACTAAATCATAATTGTGCTATGTGTAAGTCAAACACTATTATTACTTAGTATTGCCATTATTGTCAGTGATTAAAAAAATTATTAATAAACAGTTGGAGGCAGTACGTTTATCAGCTCTCTTATATCTGATATGAGGGTAACATGGGATCAACACAGATCATTACATTTAAAAACAATGATTGTGTGATGTGTGTGTTACTAGGTATAAATCGTCTCATACTGACAGCCAGCTCTAGTACAGGCGGTTAGCGGGACACTTGACCAACACACAGAGCTGTTGATAATGTGTCCTTCAGACGTTCCCTCAAACATCCCGGACAACGTCTCCATACGCTAGTTTTAAATGGTGTCAGAGTGGAGTCTACACTTCTGGTGTGACAGTATATGAAGCTGGGATGTGGCTGCACGGAGCTGAAACGCTACAGACCAACACAAATGCCAGTTTCGCGTTATCTCCGTCTGGCGGTGCGGTCCACGCCCTTCGACGATAGCTTCTGGATGCTACCAGCTAACTAAGTAACGTTAGTGCATGCTAACTAGCTAAGCGTCTCTCTCGTGCTGTTCCGACTCAATTCCCTTTGCAAAGCCCTGTGAACTGTGAGGAGGAGAAACAGACACACTCCGCGCCATGCTTTGGGAACGACATGCCGGGTTGACATTAGGTCAGAGCTGCGAGCTAACTGGTCACTAGCCGAACCAAGAGGCTTAAGAGTGGGATCAACAAACTCACAGTTCCTGATGTCAGAGATGAACACGGCCAGGCCACGCATCCCGTCCCCTTTAGAGACCGCAGGCATGTTCTCCTTGTTGCTTTCCCCTGTGAGTCAAACACTCGGATCATACGAGGTAACTTGTTCCGCAGTTGTTTTGCCACAGCTTGGAGGAGGAGGAGGAGGAGGAAGAGCAGCAGCGCAGGGACCGGAGATATGACGTAGACAGGATCCAGACACGCTACGCCTGGGTCAATGACGTATAAGGATTTTCTACAGGCCAATTTTAAAATACAACAAAAAAAGAATATCTATTATAATTATTCAGACATTAGCAAAGTTGTGTACACATAAAAATGAATAAATAAATCTTTTTATTTTAGTGTTTTTTCATCTAGATGAATTGGCCGTGGCCTTGAAAAATGTCATGTGGTGCGACCGACATTTATCTTAAAATAGATAAATTTCCTTAATATGCTTACATTTTTTTATAATTTCTCAATAATATAGAGTCCTTAGTCACAAATTAGTTGCATTTCTTATGAGTTTTTGAAAATAATTATCCCATATTTTGGTTCTATAATGTCACTGTCCCCTTATTAAATGTAGTTAACAGACTTATTTTCCCGGTAAAGTGTTTACAATTTAAAATTAGGGTTAGGGTTAGTGATAAAAGAAGGGCGTAGAGACTTGCAAGTAGGCTCTACCCCCACTAATGCAGGCACTCCCGATCGATTGATACCATACCCGAGCTTATACGACCTTCGGAAGTGAAAAACCCAATTTGTGAAGGCCGGCGCTTGGCTCTGCAACTGCGGCTGCGGCTTTTCACGCAGTTGTGTCGATGGACTCGTTTTAATTTATGGTTCTCCAAGGATTGTGCGTGTTGCAAAGCAATTCACCGCCAGAACACTAGGTGGAGTAACGTAGAGCACTCCCGATCGCAATTAGGGTTGGGGTTAGGGTTGTCGTAGAAGCTCGGGGTTGGTACCAATTGATCGGGGGTGCCCGCATCAGTGGGGGTTGAGCCTACTCACAAGTATCTACGACCTTCTTAACCATAACCATAACCATAACCCTAACTCTAACCCTAACCCCAGCCCGTAACACTAACCCTAATTGCAACACTAACCCTAACACTTCACCAATAAGCATAAACCAGGACGAATGCAAATGCGTGGCCTTCCGCGGTTGCAGTCGCAGGACTATAATTCGGCCTTAACGCGTTACTATTTCCAAACCAGTAATCAGATTAAAGATCTATTTCGACCTCCCTCAGACCGTCACCACGGTCTTAACACGAATGATGTCCTCATCTCCCTATCCTCGAGACCAAATATCAACAATGTCACGTGAGTGACCTTAAGGGGGCTGGGCTCACCGCCCATAAAGCTCCCCGGTGAGCGCGGCCGCCTCCTCTTTTCTTCACTCGCCTCATCCGAGACCGACAGGTAAGTGATATATTTTGGGACTCCACTTTTATCAATCCGACACTTTTGTGCAGGCGCCTTGTGTCCCTGAGGATTGTTTGTGGTTTTCCCCTTCTCTAATAGCGAGGCAGAGGGTTACACTGCATGTGTTAAGCTCTGCTCTTTGTTTCAGGCAGCTTAATTGGCTGCACCTGGTACTAACTACTCTTGTTCACAGCTTTGGGTAAGTGTTGTTTATCTCGTGCTGTTTGTGTCCATACAGAGTTTGCTCTCTTACAGGAGTGAGTAGAAAAGTTGGGAAGCTTAATCAATAAATAATCTATCCCTAAAAACTGATTTAGATCGGGGGGTGCCCCCCCCTTCCTCACCCCGTAACTCGCTGTCCGCAGTGAGTGGGGTTTCTCCAACTCCCCCTCGTGCGTTCGCGCACAGTGAGTGGAGGTGAGTTTTAAGCCAACCTTTTCACGTTTATTTGCCTTTCAAAAATGAATAAATAAACCGTGTTTGAGGCCAGGTAGTTTCCACTTTTCACCTCTGTGCGCAGCAGGTGGGATTGTTTACCTGTGTTCCCAGTATAAAATACAGTTGGTTCTTAGTTATCACCCTTTGTAGGTGCTATTTTTTGTTTCCCTTAAAGCCCTGTTCGCAGTGGCTGGGATTTTGTTCTCTCTCCACCCCCCCACCCCCCTTGTTTTCTGCCATTGCAGGCATACAGTGGGCATTTTCAGGTGAATTAGTTATTTCACCCCTTCCTTCGTTTTATGTGATATTGGCCAGCTGTGATTAGCCTGTTTATTAGATCCCCTTTATCAGCAATCCGTAGCTGCTGGGCGCTATTGTTTATCTATTTATTCTTAAAACACAAAAGTGACACAGAAATGTCCTCACATTTGTGCCGTTATTGCCGGGGTATCATGGATCCCCGAGATGGCCACCGTGAATGCCCGACTTGTTTGGGCATGGCACATTTAATGGATGATATTGAGAACCCCTGTGTGGCAGCAGTGGAACTGCCTGTGGAGGAGCGTGTTAAAAGAGCCAGATGGGTGGAGCAGTCTGTTCGTGCTGGGGCCGTGCAGCCTCTACCAGCCAAACTAAATGAAAGGGGACACACCTCAAGGAAAGCCCCCCGAAAACGTAGGCATGAGCACACCCCTGTTCGCAGGCGGGACTCAGGAAAGACACAGGCTCCAAAACCTTCACAGAACCCAGCTGGTCAGCATGATGACACTCAGCTGCAAATCCTAGCGGCCATACGTGGTCTGTCAGAGAGGTTGGGTAGAGTTGAGGCCCAGTACCCGGCCACAACAGCTAGGGCATCGAGGCATGGGCAGTCCTCCCCGGACAGGTTACCCTCCTATCAGGAGGAGAATGTGGTTCACCCTGACATTCTCTCTCTCTATGCTCAAAATTCCCTTTTTGAAAGTGATGGGCAGTCTGAGGGTGCTGCTGGGTTAAAACAGCCTAAATCCACACAATGTGAGGGGGCGTCCAACCTCAGCAACATGGGTGACAGTGAGCATTCACCCATGGACGTCATCTCAAAGGTTTCAAGTGCGGCAAAAATTGTGGGGCTCAATGTTCCAACTGAGGCCCCTGCTCCAGTGGATGGGATTTGGGCCGGCATCACTCAGACCCAGCAATCAGTTACTGTACCTGTGGCTGGTGACTATCTGCACATGCTCATGAAAGCATGGAACATTCCAAGTGGGGCACCTCAGTTCAATGCAGGTTGCCGGAGACTGACTAAGAATCAGTATGCTCCTGAAACAGGTATGGGGGATATGCCTCCAGTTGAGCGGGAGATGGCAGCCTTAACATCTCTGGGTCCAGAGCGGGTAACCACCAATCCACGCTGTCCCTTGAAGGAGTGTGATAAGTCAGACCGACTGGTGTCTCGGACTTATAATGCAGCCACACGAGCAGCCCGCTCGGGCAATGCACTCGCCATTTTATTGGCAGCTCTTAGGAGAACAGCCAACCCAGAGGACCAGGACACCATGAGCCTGATAGACTCTGCCCTTGTCACTCATTCCCAGCTAACAAGGGACATTGGTGCAGCTATGTCATCTGCCATGATATCTCGGAGGCAGATCTGGTTGGCACAGACAACTCTTCCCGAGAATATCAGGAAAGAACTGACCAATATGCCAGTCATGCCAGCACATGTTTTTCATCCTGACTCCCAGGGTGTGTTAGATAAGGCTGAACAGTCTCGGCGTACCAGAGAGTCAGTACAGCGCACGTTCAGAGGGGCTGCGACTACCAGGTATAAACTTAGGGGCTCCCAGCCTCCCCACCAATCATCATCCTGGGCCCGTAAGGAGCCATGGGTGAATGACAGGCGACAGGCTACAGGATTCACAGCCTCTGGTGACTCCAAACAGCCTTCACAAAGTCGACGTGGGTCCCATCCCCGTTTTTTGACTAGAGATGCTCCCCAGAGGAGGCGCCCCCCCAGAGGTTCAGGACCTCGGGGCGGTACAGCCTAGGGGTGGGGGGACACCCGCCGAATTTCATTCTCAGCTATGCCTGGACAGCTGGGAAGAAACTGTGTCAGACCCATGGGTGCTTGCTACAGTATCAAAGGGGTACAGAATTCAGTTTCGGCGGCGGCCCCCCCCTTACTCCAGGATCCGCATGACGATTGTCACGGACCCAGTCCAGGCTCAAATCCTGACACAGGGAATTTTAACCCTTCTGCAGAAGGATGCAATTATGAAAGTAGATCCAGACGAACAGCTCACTGGCTTCTACTCCACGTATTTCCTCGTGCCGAAAAAAGATGGCGGAATACGTCCCATCTTGGACCTAAGGCGATTAAACGCCTTCATAAAGGTACTTCCTTTCAAGATGCTGACCACGGGTCAGATCTTAGAATCTATCGAAAGAGGAGAGTGGTTCACCTCGATAGACCTGGAAGACGCGTACTTCCATGTGCCCATCTGTCCAAACCACAGACCTTTTCTTCGGTTTGCATTCCAGGGGCAAGCCTATCAGTTCAAGGTCCTACCATTTGGCCTTTCCCTCTCACCAAGGGTGTTCACCAGAGTGGTTGGGGCTGCCTTGTCTCCTCTCCAGTTGTCAGGAATAAAAATCCTTCCCTACCTGGACGACTGGCTGATTTGTGCTCCATCTCTTGGCCAAGTTGTAGAGGATACCCAGAGGGTGTTGTCGCATGTACGGTCCTTGGGTTTCAAGGTAAATGTGACAAAAAGCCACCTCGAGCCAAGGCAGCAGGTGATTTTTCTGGGACTTTGCTTGAATTCCCTTACAATGTCTGTATCCCTCACATCTCAGAGGGTGAGGAAGATTCTAGCCTTCCGGGAACGATTCCGTCTCGGCAGGCAGCTACAATTTATCAACTTTCAGAGGATGCTGGGGATGATTTCAGCCGCAGCAGCTGTTGTTCCTCTGGGCCTCCTCAGGGCCAGGCCAATTCAGAGGTGGCTGAATGCCTTCAAGCTCGACCCGAAGCTGGACAGACACGTGAAACTTCGTGTGACACGCACATGTCTCCAAGCCTTACGCCCATGGGCAGACCGGGTGCTCCTGCTCCAAGGAGTCCCCCTCGGGAACATTCCATCGAGGAGGACAGTGGTGACGACAGATGCTTCCCTCACAGGTTGGGGAGCAGTCTGGGAAGGCAGAATGGTGCGTGGCCCGTGGATACCCCCTTGGGGTGGCGAACACATCAATGTTCTGGAGTTGAGAGCGGTTCACCTTGCTCTGAAGGCTCTCCTTTCCTCCATCCATGGCAGGCATGTCTTGATAAGAACAGACAGCACTTCAACTGTGTATCATATAAATCACCAAGGAGGCACAAGGTCCCTGCGTTGCCTCCAGGTGGCACAGAAACTCCTGTTTTGGGCCTTTCAGCATCTGGCTTCACTCAAAGCAATCTTTATCCCAGGGATTGTAAATCGAGCAGCAGACCTCCTGTCCAGGACTGGTCCTCTCCCAGGAGAATGGAGGCTTCATCCAGAGGTTGTATCCCTCCTATGGAGTCGGTTTGGCACGGCTCAGGCCGATCTATTTGCATCAGCAGAGACAACCCACTGCAGGATGTGGTTCTCTCTGAAAAGCCAGGGAGGTCCCCTAGGCCTAGATGCACTATCTCAAGAATGGCCGGAAGGGTTGTTGTACGCTTTTCCTCCATTCCCTCTGATTCCCCAGGTACTCAACCGGGTTGCCTCGGGCCACTACGAGCTGCTGTTAATAGCCCCCAGGTGGCCAGGGAAGCATTGGTTCCCAACGCTCCTTCGCCTGGTTCACGGTCAACCATGGGCCCTGCCAGTCAGGGCAGACCTCCTCTCACAAGCAGAAGGTCAGATATGGCACCCCAGAGCAGACATCCTGCAGCTTTGGGCTTGGCCCCTTCTCAGTACCTCTCTCAAAGGTTAGATGAGGCTGTCCTGAGGACCATAAACAATGCCCGGGCTCCCTCCACTCGGGCTAACTATGACCATAAATGGAGTGTGTTTTCTACATGGTGTCGCAACAGACAGGAAAATCCAGCCACTTGTCCTATTGAGCTGATTCTCCGTTTCCTTCAGTCACTTTTGGACTCTAACAGGGCGCCTAGCACCATTAAAGTATACACTGCCGCAATCTCTTTCTTCCATGAGACAGTGGGAGATGTTACAGTTGGTAGACATCCTCTAGTGTCTCAGTTCATTAAAGGAGCACACCGCCTGCGACCAAGCAGGGCTCCCAGGGCTCCATCGTGGCAACTCCCCTTGGTATTACGGTCCCTGATGCAGTCTCCCTTTGAACCCATAGGGCAATCCAGCCTTAAGTCTCTATCTTACAAAACAGCTTTCCTCCTGGCTATATGCTCTGCCAAAAGGGTGAGTGAATTACATGCTCTGTCTATAAGTGACGATTGTCTAAGATGGAGGGCAGGTGAATCAGGTGTGTCCCTCTGGCCAAACCCCTCGTTTTTGCCTAAGGTCATAAACCATCAGACGGTAAATCAGGTGATCGAGATCAGCACTTTTCAACCTGATCCGGCTCTACTACAGGAGGAAGCCAGCCTGCCTATGTTGTGCCCAGTAAGGGCACTGAAGGCTTATATTGCACGCACAAAGTCTCTGAGGGGCTCATACTCTCAGTTATTTGTCTGTTTTGGGGGTAAAAAAGTCGGCCACCCTGTGTCTAAACAGTGTTTGTCCCATTGGATCGTTAATACTATCGCTGAGGCCTATTCTGGACAGAACATACCAGTCCCAGATTCCCTGGTAGCTCATTCCACCAGGAGTATGGCCACTTCCTGGGCTGCTTTAAAGGGGGTCCCTCTTTCAGAAATATGTGCAGCAGCAACATGGAGTGCTCCCTGCACATTCTCTAGATTCTACAGGGTCAACGTGGCTTCCCCCACACCATTGGCTTCCGCAGTGCTGCTCTCAGCTGCTGGGCAAGGATGTGAGGCAGTAGAGTCCTCTGTTCTTCGCGACCCTGATGATACAAGTCATCCGTGTTAAGACCGTGGTGACGGTCTGAGGGAGGTCGAAATAGATCGTAAGTTATGACCATAACTATGGATCTATGAGACCGACCGATGACCGTCACCCTCTTTTGTCACTCAGAACGGGCTGAGGCGTTCAGACAAGGAGGAGGCGGCCGCGCTCACCGGGGAGCTTTATGGGCGGTGAGCCCAGCCCCCTTAAGGTCACTCACGTGACATTGTTGATATTTGGTCTCGAGGATAGGGAGATGAGGACATCATTCGTGTTAAGACCGTGGTGACGGTCATCGGTCGGTCTCATAGATCCATAGTTATGGTCATAACTTACGTTACTTGTCCAAGTCACATTGCTTTACTATTTTGGTATTTGTGGTTAAACTGCTGGGCACGTGCCGCGGCTGGGGGAACAGTCACCCTGTCGCCCTCCTCTCCACGCCGCCGGAGGCTCGGTGTGCGGCACGCCTCAACGTTTTTTTTTTGGGGGGGGGGGGGGTCGTAGTCCGCGGCACCTCACGGCGTCGCTGGTGCGGGGGCTTTCCTTCTCTTGGGCCGCGGGGCGGTTACCATCGGCGGTGCGGAAGGCGGAACGGGTACGGCGGTCGGCGGCAGCGACTCTGGACGCGTGTCGTACCCGTCTCGTGGATCACCTCAGCTACGGCGCCCGCACGGGGCCCCCCCGGCGGTTTCTAGTAAAGTTAGTGTTGTCAAAACCGGTCAGTGTTGCCAACTCCTCAGTAAGGAAAGTAGCTATTGGCTGTCCTAAAAGTCGCTAGATGTAGCTAATTGACGTCATCGCCTAATTTGCATAATGTAATTGTCGCTATAGGACGTACATAAAGTGAGAAAAAAACACCCTAAATATGTTTAGAACTTAAAATAAGCTTTCTTCTACAGAAGCCTATTACATTCACTTCACAAAAAAATTATTCACGTTTTCTGGGAAATTCCTAGATAAATGCCCCAAAATATTTAAAATAAAAGTGAATGCAATACGCCTCCGTATTCTTCTGTTGATTCTTTTATCTTGCCATTGTAATAGGCCATCACTTCTCAAAATAACTTCATGACTTTAATTTAATTTAATTCCCAGACAAATGAGTTAAAACAATTATCAAGAAAACTAGAAAGGAAGTGGCGCTCCAGCAACCATGTTGAAAACCTCATAGACTGGAAAAAATAGTGTTAAAGAATATAAAAAAGCTCTCCACAAAGCAAGAGCCGCCTACTATTCAAAACTAATAGAAGACAATAAAAACAACCCCAGGTTTCTCTTCAGCACTGTAGCCAGGCTGACAGAGAGTCACACCTCCACCGAACCCAGTATTCCTCGATCCCTAAATAGCAATATCTTTATGACCTTTTTTAATGATAAAATTCTAACTATTAGAAATAAAATCAACCATCTCCTGCCCTCAATTGGCACTAATACCCTCCCAACAACAGAGATCTCAGAAACGGCTGAGAATCCTACCAATTACTTAGACAGCTTCTCTCTGATCACCCGTGATCAGCTTACCAAATTAATCTCAGGTTCTATACCAACAACCTGTATCTTAGATCCCATTCCTACAAAATTACTTAAAGAAATTCTGCCCCTAATTGATAGTTCATTACTTAACACAATCAATCTGTCATTATCATCAGGTTATGTACCAAAGTCTTTTAAAATAGCAGTAATCAAACCCCTTCTCAAAAAACCCACTCTAGACCCAGAGGTTTTAGCCAATTACAGACCAATATCTAATCTCCCCTTCATGTCTAAAATCTTAGAAAAAGTGGTAGCCAATCAGCTGTGTGAGTTTCTCCAGAAAATAATATATATGAAAACTTTCAGTCGGGGTTTAGAGCCAATCACAGTACAAAGACAGCCTTGGCAAAAGTCACTAATGACCTTTTAATAGCATCAGATCAAGGACTTGTGTCTGTCCTCGTTCTGTTAGATCTCAGTGCAGCATTCGACACAATTGACCATCAAATTCTATTACAAAGACTCAAACAGTTAATTAACATTAATGGAACCGCCCTTAACTGGTTTAAATCGTACTTTTCTGATCGCTCCCAATTCGTGCAAATTAATGATGAGTCATCTGTGCGCAACAAAGTAAACCATGGTGTTCTCCAGGGCTCTGTGCTCGGCCCAATTTTATTCTCATTATATATGCTTCCACTAGGAAACATTATCAGGACACACTCAGTAAATTTCCACTGCTATGCGGATGACACCCAGTTATACTTATCAATAAAACCTGAACAAAGTAATCAATTAACTAAACTTCGAGCATGTCTCAAGGACATAAAAACCTGGATGACCCGCAATTTTCACTAATTATCTCAGACAAAACAGAGGTTATAATACTTGGCCCCAAACACCTTAGAGATACATTATCTAATGATATAGCTGCGCTAGACGACATTGCCCTTGCTTCCAACAAAACAGTCAGGAACTTGGGAGTGATCTTCGATCCTGATTTATCCTTTAATAGTCACTTAAAACAAATTTCTAGGACCGCCTTTTTCCACTTGCGTAATATCTGAAAAATCAGACATGTCCTTTCGCAAAAAGATGCAGAAAAAATAGTCCACGCCTTTGTTACATCGAGACTGGACTATTGTAATTCATTATTATCAGGCTCCAGCAGTAAGTCGTTAAAGACTCTACAGCTTGTCCAAAATGCCGCAGCACGTGTCCTGACGAGAACAAAGAGAAGAGAGCACATTTCTCCAGTATTAGCATCGCTACACTGGCTTCCAGTTAAATCTAGAATAGAATTTAAAATTCTCCTCCTCACCTTCAAGGCCCTTAATAATATGGCGCCATTTTACCTTAAAGAGCTGTTAGTACCTTATAAACCCACTAGAGCACTCCGCTTCCAGAATTTAGGCCTACTTGTCGTCCCTAAAGTAGAGTAGGAGCCAGAGCTTTTAGCCATCAAGCTCCTCTGCTGTGGAATAAACTACCACTTTCAGTTCGGGAGGCAGACACCATCTGTTCGTTTAAGAGTAGGCTCAAAACCTTCCTTTTTGATAAAGCTTATAGTTAGAGCTAATTAGTGCGCCAGAACGTTACTTATTCTATTTTATGACACATGACACACGGAGCTTCTCTTTCCAGCTTCTCCTTCCTCTTCTCCATCCCTATCCCCATTCCCCGGAATCCCTTTGCTTTATCACCCGCAGATCCAGGGCCTCTGTGGCCGCACCATGTATTGCGGTTTGTTGATCTCGCACCGGGGGTCGCGGTGGTGGATCCAGTTTGGCGGATTCTGTGTTGCGTGGGCTGATCGTGGTGGTGGTGGCGGACCCTGTGTCGCGTTTGCATCGGGTACGGGCATTGGACCAGGACCGCGGCGGCGGCTCATGGCGGTGGACGGTGACTGAGGACTGGAGTGGCATTCTGGTCTGGATGGTGGATCGTGGTCCTGCTGGTTGCTGACCATGGACTGTGACTGCAGCGGGACTGCTTGGCATGTCATGTTGGGGTTGTCCTTCGGGATGTTTACCCTCATCAAATGCTGCTAGAGACTTTAATCTTTAATCTTAAAGACTTTAATCTTGATGATGTTTTCCTGCACGTGGCATTTATTGCACTTCTGTCCGTCCTGGGACGGACAGAAGTCCTGGGACTTCTGTCTGAGGTTTCTACGTATTTTTACCCTGTTAAAAGGGTTTTTAGTAGTTTTTCCTTACTCTTGCTGAGGGTTAAGGACAGAGGATGTCACACCCTATTAAAGCCCTATGAGACGAACTGTAATTTGTGAATATGGGCTACACAAATCAAATTTGATTGATTGATTGATTGATAATGCTGTATCTAGACCCACATACATAAATGATTTTGTCCTGTATTGTTTAATGTTAGAATAAAACATTTAATCAAAAGGCTGTTATGTGGGGTGGAATTTCTAGCTCTAGTTCCAACCCTCCTCCTTTGAAGTGCGCCGCAGGATGAAGTGCGCCGCACGATGATGTGCACTGCAGGACGATGTGCTCCGCAGGATGAAGTACGCCTCACGATGATGTGCGCCGTAGGATGAAGTGCGTCGAAGGATGATGTGCAACGCAGGATGATGTGCGGTGATGATGTGCACCACAGGATGATGTGCGCCGCACGGTGATGTGCGGTTATGATGTGCGCCGCAGGATGATGTGCGTGTGCGCCGCAGGATGAGGTGCGCCGCAGGATGATGTGCCTCGCACTATGAGGTGCGTCGCAGGATGAAGTGCCGCAGGATGATGTGCGCCGCAGGATGATGTGCGCCTAAGGATGATGTGCGCCGCACGGTGATGTGCGGTGATGATGTGCGCCGCAGGATGATGTGCGGTGATGATGTGCGCCGCACGATGATGTGCGCCGCAGGATGATGTGCGTGTGCGCCGCAGGATGAAGTGTGCCGCAGTGCGCCCCAGGATGATATGCGCTGCAGGATGATGTGCGCTGCAGGATGAAGTGCGCCGCAGGATCATGTGCGGTGATGATGTGCGCCACAGGATGATGTGCGCCGCAGGATGATGTGCGCCGCAGGATGATGCGCCGCAGGAGGATCTGCGCTGCAGGATGACACTCTCTGCCCACATGTTAGACATACCTGTGAATCATTTGTATTAGTTTAAACATCAGAGCTAATACGGCTCAATAGTTCTCACACTTAAACATTAGTGTGCATCAAGAACCTGACTTATTTAGAGAGATGGTGTTATTGGGTCAAATTTACATTCAAACACTGTCAGGTTGAATTTCTGTCCATTTCATAGGTAAGATAAACAATCAATACTAAACTGGTCACTTGGCTTTATCGTTTGACACGTTTAATCATCACAGTGATGCTGATTAAGTCTACACCAGCGAAATTGCGCAATCCCCTGGACATTATATCAATATTTTATACTTTTACCAACTGTAATAGTCTATCAAACGATCTATCTAATATGAGACATTAATGAAAATATGTTTGTCTTGTAATTACATGAACGTCCTCTATTATGCAATACTTGAAGCAGACATGGGCAAAGTACGGCCCGTTGGGCTTTTTTAATCCAGCCCGCCGAACTAAAAAAAAAATACTAACGTTTTTTTAAACTAACAATTTAGTAGCACATAAATGGCACTTACTTATAGCACTTTATAGTTTGCTTTATTTTTTAAGAAATTGTACTTTCTTGCTTCTTGTTGTTCTGGGTTTGTACCCTCGGGGTTGAATGTGATTATTGTAAGTCGCTTTGGATAAAAACGTCAGCTAATTTAAATTTGACCGGGATTGTGATATATAGGGCTGGAAAGGACACATGATCTCCTTTCACTTTTTCACTTTGCCCTGTGAGCCTTTCTGTAAAATGAGCGGATAAAGGAAGCGAAAAGTGGACAATGAGTGCCGAGTGTGCCGAGCAAGAAGTCAACGCAAGAACGGGCGGCTACAGCTCAGAGGTTGGCGGCTAATTAACAGACTCAGCAACATTTTTTTCACCAACAAACTGAGATTCAAGAGTCAACTACCAAGGCAAGTTTTTGTGTGGCATTCGAAATAGCGAAGGCTAGCAAGCCTTTCTCCGATGCGAGGTTTTGTTAAATTGCCTTGCAAATAAATGCTTTGCTACTTGTTAAAGGCCAAATCCTTCCATGTAAGGATTTTTCCATGTCATTTATATTAGTTCACAAAAACACTCCATCCATCTGGTCCTGGCCCGGACCCTCTGTCAAATTTTTAGAACCCATTGTGGCCTGCAAGTCAAAAAGTTTGCCACCCCTGTGTTGGAGGGATGAGTGGAGTGTTTGAGTCCACAAAACACTTTTGGAGTCTCAGGGGTAAACAGGGTAGCAGCCAAATCCAATACTATTGCACTAAATTTACACAAATTCTTCAAACTAAAAAATGTATAATAATGTAGCTGCCATCAAAGTCAGTCATACTGTTTAAAGTTTAAGTAAGAAATTTAGTTCAAGGGAGTCCCATATAACATGCCTCCATACTGCCCCGTAGAAAGCCCTGTCATTCGAATTCGACTCTATGTCCTCAGATAACCTCTTTAGAGCCGCCATTTACAGCGTTTTGAGTTGGTTTTTTTTCAGTTGTTTTTTTACGTTTGAAGAAGTGGTCCCAAGCTACTTTGATTGGATTGGATTTGGCTGTAACCTTGTTTACCCCTGAGACTCCAAACGTTTTTTTATGGACTCGAACACTTCACTCACCCCTCCCTCGGCATAGTGGTGTGAGTCGGTAATAAGTGAGTTTTCGTGTTTCTGTGAACTATCCCTGTAATGTCCCAAATAAAAACAGATTGCATGACTGTGTGGTGAATGTACCATTTCCCTGGCAGTCTCAGGTGATATGCAGTTCATGCATCTGGTGCATGTATGTTAGATTGTGTGTCCTGCGGCACATTGCGACCCAGGAGAGCTGGACGTTGTATCCGTGGTACTGCAGCTCAGCTCGCTCCTGTATCCAATCTATGGGCAGACCACGGGAACACAGCAGGGACGTTTCCGCGAATCAGGAGAG
This sequence comes from Pleuronectes platessa, assembly GCF_947347685.1. Lineage (NCBI taxonomy): Eukaryota > Metazoa > Chordata > Actinopteri > Pleuronectiformes > Pleuronectidae > Pleuronectes > Pleuronectes platessa. Next base: position 4,511,375 of record NC_070626.1, on the reverse strand, counting down.
ACGCGTGGGCGGCTCCGCAGCGCTGATTGGCCCGCTGCTTGTCGGTCCGATGCGGCCGCCCTGAGTGGATGATGGCGGGTAGCAGGGACTGGGAGGGCGGGAGGAGGAGCTGGGTGTTGCGTCGGTGTCGGAGCTGAAGTCATACTCAGGATCGCCGCTCGAGACTCAGCCCAGTACCCGTCGTGGAACCCCTCACTGCCCCGTCTGGTCAGCTCTGTGTCGCGTGTATCTGTCTGAAATAACCATGGGAGTCGAAGGCTGCACCAAATGTATCAAGTACCTGCTCTTCTTCTTCAACTTCATCTTCTGGGTAAGCTCCGTGGCCTTTTCTGTTGTTGTGCGCGTGGTTTTCACACGTTGTGTGTCGGGGCAGGGCAGCGCCGCCCCTCTTTGTAGTTAGCGGTCCGGGCTCGTTTAGGCGGCCGAGCCCTGGATGAATGGACGACGCTGGATGAGATAAAATCTTGGAATGAATCTAATGTAGTCCTTTAAACGGTTTACAGCCGTGATTCATCATGAACACTGCAACCCGAAAAACCGTGCTCCAGCCCCTTTTCACCACCCTGGGGAAACATGGCGAAACTAGGCAAATCAAATAAAGTGACTGAAAGGCGAGTGTTAACTGGCCAGTTTCCACCGAGCTGAACACGACTCAACACGTAGAGGGGTTAATAAATCAGAATTAAACGAAACGGATTTCTATAGACAAGTGGCATAATGTGTGTGTGTGTGTGTGTGTGTGACATAAACTGGCGCTTTAACAGTTTAGAGTTAGATCGTCTTAGCGCATTGGGTAGTTTGTTCGGAGAGGAGCTTTGTTTGGACTAAATCCTCCTCCCAGTGTATGTGTGTGTGCGTGCGTGTTTGCGAAAGGGGGGATTCTTGGTGGTTTTCATTTGGTGAGTCAAGGCCTTGTGCTTGGTGATGGATCATGGAAACGTTTGTGGGTGTTTAGTTTTACTCTCCTTATGTAAGAGCTGCTGCTCAATTTGTTCTCAGACAACTCCTCGTCTCACTTTTCCTTCTCTCCTTTTAAAAATTCAGCAGTCAGCCCTGATAGAAAAGTGGGGCTCTCTTTTGTTATTTTTTTGTACACTCCTGAGAAGAGACTGGTGCAAAACAGAGAAGAAAACAACCCAACCCCAACCTGTTAACTCATTACTTTACCAGTGTAATAAACGGTGCTGAGCAGAATGCTTCAAAGCGTTAATGCTTTGGCCACTGCCACAGCAATCAATGTCCAAATCAGTATTCGCATGCCTCATTTTAGTTGACTGGCTATGATATGTGCACGACTACAAAAATTCCAAGTTCCAATTAATTAAGAAATAGTAATTTACTGTGCTTCATCGTTAGTTTTTCTTGTTACCCTCAGGGAAGGACATTTAATGTTGGTGATAGTTTTGTGTGTAATGTGGCGCAGTCATGTTCCAAGCACTGGCATTGGGACAGGGACATGTGACCACATGACAGTTTTACAATTTAGAAATATTAAGTCACAACTGCTAAAAGATTTAGCAGATTTGTCAAAAGAAACGGGAGATCTACAACCAGTTTCGCAAAGCTGGAGAAAATATGACCATATGGTCTGATAAATGTGTACACATATTTTTAGTAGAAGTCATATTAGCCAATAATAAGTTTGACGTTTTACTCGATTTACCAACCGGAAGTTAACCGGAAGACAAAAACAGGATTGGAACAAGTGATAAAAGATGTGGTCAACATGCATTGACATTAACAGCAATGGAAGAGGCAATGAGGCTCAGCCCTTTTAAAGAAAGCTAAGCCAGAAAAGTCATTAGTTTTGCATTTGGCCATAAACATAAGAACCAATAATAAGAAACTACTGATGACTCTGGATGAAAATTTCACTTAGTTATAACTTTATCCTCGGAGAGACATGAAAGTCTGTCTCTAATTACATGGCAGGCCACCCAATAGTTAAAGCTTAAAGTCAAACCTATGGGGCTGTTAAGAAGAATAGAAAGCCTTTATTGTTACATATAACCAAATGCAAAGTTAGTAGGATTATTGGTGCCCTGAATGTCTGAACCACATCTCATGATGTTCCATGTAATAATTACTTGTATCTACATTGAAATACTAACTCAGACTTGAGTTAAGTGGTTGATAGAAAAAAACATAAAATGTACACAGAGCAAGTTATTATGGCACAATACAATTGTGAAAAGAAACAGAAAATCATCTCTTTTGCCCATGTTTAAGTTCATTCTCTTCTAGCTCATATTGTACCATCTGTCTTTGACTGTTATCACTGTGGGACAGCTAATTGTGTGTTTTGTTTGCAGCAATTCACATACATGACATGATCTTGATAAATTTTATCTGCAATCATGACAATCGTATGCAGAATGGGTCGAGGCATTTTACAAGACATCAGTGTTAATAGTGCTGTAAGAGCCACTGGGTGACATGTTCCAGTCAGGTCCCCCAGTTTAGAAATAGCCTCATTAGCAAATAAGGAAGCCAGTGGGGAGAGTCTCAAAGGGCATCAAGTTGTTACACGTATTACATTTTTTAAACTACCCGTGTTCTGGTGCATTAAAAAGTAAATCTCTATTGTCCTGATGTCCTGTTACACATGCGTAACATTTGCTGCATCATTGTGACTCAGACAGCTGTAGACACTTTAGTTAGCATTGCAACAAGTTATTACCTTCATTATTGACTGATCTTTTTTTATTTATTTCTTTCACTTAATGAAATTCCCAAAATATAGGTACAAACTCTTAAGTACTGAGAGCAATTTCCTTACATCTAATTGTATAAAAATGTCTCTACAGAAATGCTTCTTATTGTTTCAATATGCTTTTAATTCAAGCATTAGTAGTATTTCTAACAAGCCACTAAAGGATGTTTGAGACTGACAGGAAATAGTGTTTCTTCCGATGGCGTCCCCCTGACAGCCATTATCAGTGAAGAATGGCAGTTTAAGTGCTGCTGTTGAAAAGCTACTGTGATGACCAATTGGCCCTGTCTGTATTACCCATTGCAGGACCGTCCTTCAGTGGTTAGAGACCACAGCGTTAATAATAAAGCTACAGTACCAACACTGCCATGTCTAGATAGTGAAGGGAGAAAGCAAACAGGAATTTGCAGACTCTAGATCTTCAGACAGTCCATCCAGTCTTTTGTTAGGCCACACACTGTGCCCTCTCCTTCTTGCTCCTGGAAGAAAAACAAGTAGAATAGAGTTGACCAGAGGCGAACGAAATGCACTGGATTATGTCTGCTCTTTCCGAGAGCATCGCCATCACAAGTCAGTGGGCTCGGGGACAACCTGGCACCGGCTCTGTTCAAAGTAAAGTGCAATTATGAAAGAAAATTTGTGTTAGGAACTTTTAAACTAGGTGAAAAGCTTCTTTTTTTTTGACTGCTGGTATGACAAACCAACCACCGTATGTTATCATCCCTTTGATAAGGGTGGTTAGTAGCCTGTTGCCATGCTGACTGCTTTTGTTCCTGTGAAACCAGCAGGGCTGAGGTTGTCAGGTTTATTAAGATTTCGTGACTTTGTTTAGTTAGAGTTAAAGGATTGCGATTTGGTCTCTTTAATTTCGTTAGGCTTTGTTTTTAACCTCGCTATTTGGTTTGCCATCAGCCCCCTGAATTGAATTCAATGCAATATTATCATCACACCAAGCTCAGTGTGGTTATTAATCTGTTTATGTGATTGCTTGGTTCATGGAGTGGATGGACTTTCTCCTGTTACGTGGCGGTTACCCCTGTGATGAAAATACCAAAAAAGGGTGTGTGTGATTCATACAATATATAGACCCGGATATAGTGTTAGTAATACACCCGATGTGGCTTTAATGTGTTGCATTACAGCATCCCTTTAGGTCCATCCTTCTTTTTAACACATTAAGGCTTTTAGTTTTATTGGCTTCTCTGAAGAGCTCTGTGAAAGGATCTGTCAGGGCGGACATGTCCAGTCCATCTGTAAAGATGCTTTGACTGCGATGTGCCGTTTCTGAGCAGCCAGTAGTGCAGGCTGCCTCTTTAAATGGGAGACCTCCTGTTTCTATAAATCAGACTGGACACTGAGAGGGTTAAGAGGCTACATGGGGTCGAAGTGGGGGTTGGTGGATAGGAGGGGGATGCCTCTGTGTGGCGTTATAGGAGTTTTATGGGAACAGCAGACAACACCCAGCCCCCACACCCCCTCCTCCAGCATGCCCAGCATTCTACAAACCCCTGTACTCTGGCTGGTAGGCAGAAATAGACACTTGAGGGAGAGCTGGCAGGGGAACTTTGGCCATGCCGATGTCACACCACATGCTTTTTTAAGAAGCAACTTTATAGTTTCAGTATCATTTCACTGTTGTACCTTGTTAGTAGAGATATTTCAATACCAGTACCAGCATTAAAAAGCCTACAATACTGCAGCGTAATCTGTGCACAGATCCAATACAACGTCGGGGATGTGGTTTCCGGTCATGTATGGTTAGTAGGAAAGGAAACTAGCTCAAATGTCAGCACTTTGGCAATATTTCACGCTGGAAAGTCGTGTATTTGTTTTTTAAAAGGGTTTAACCTAAGTCAGGCTATACAACTATGATAGCAGTCATCACTTCTATACACAATCAGTCACATACAACTGTTAAAATACACTATTTAAATTTTTCTTTTTCATGCACTGGAATTGGATCGGTTCGCTGTATTGGAAATTACCATCCCTTTTCTTAAGTGTGAGTTTATACCCTACAAAAATGTATTTTCCTAATCATAATTAAATTCAGTAAGAAGTTGCTGTTTAATAAAATATAATTTTGTGTTGATTTAGATTGTCAGCTTATGTACTGAATAATTTTTTTATTTCAAAACAGTTCCCAACAAAATGCATGTAAATCCTGGCAAATTAGGTTAAGCTGCTACACCAAGACAAATACACATGTGATGAATACTTAATTTTATAAAAGTCTAAGGCTGACAATGAGGATAGAAAAACAATCCTTAGAACTTTCCTGAAAACAGCTAGGAACTGTCGTTGAATTGTTACATAAACACGAGTATGCTAGTATGTTGGACTGAATCATACCAAAGTAATGTGTGTGTTTTTATGTGTAATACATCATATCCAGTCAACACCATTGGTGACAAATTTCAGATTCCAATCCACTCAATTGGGGACAAAATCTGTGTCCTCAGTTGAAGAAAAGGCATATATTTGTTGTTCAGTGTGGTCTGGTGGGAGGGTTATCTTTTACAGCTAGACAAGTAGTAGTTATGCTTGGAGTAAGACTTTAAGAAATGAATGTAGGTCTATATGAAGTCTGCACAGGTTATAATACAGTGATGCATCCACACTACTCCAGTGTAGAGTCTTGTAGCCACTAAGCAAAGAAGTTAGAAAACGCGGCTGACCTTGTTTTAGTTTTAAAAGGTGGCGATATGTGATATGTAGACAGAACCACTTGCTGATTGGGTCTTTCCGTCATATGAAGTAGAAAGAAACCACAGTCAGTCCAAAACAGTTAAAGATGTCAAATGACCTATACCCTGACGATGTCTCAAAGGCCATTTTATGGATTTGTGATTAACTAGTTCATTACCTTCTTATAGAAGCGACTGGCTATTGATATCTGTGTCTGTGTGAGTCACTCCCTTCTGAGTGTCCTTGAAGCTGCAACTAAGTTGGAACCATGACTCTACCCCTTAGCCTAGTTAAATATGTTGAGATAATGAATTTCAGTTGTGTCCTGCCTCGGTTCTCCCTCCATTCATCATTTATAAAAATTCTGTTACTTACACCTCTCAATAAAATCTGGTTTCATGTGCCTTCATGTACTTCAGTGACTCATTTCAGTGGTAAGTCATGTGGTAGGTGGGGAGTTCACTTAGTGTGTGCATGTGTTGAATTTTTACACTCTTGCCAGTTATGGTTTTGTTATCTGGTTGCTAGGCAACTGCTGGCCTTAGCTCTGGAATGGACCTCACTTAGAGGAGGAGTATGGGGAGGGAGCGGGATGACTCGGCCTGTTTTTAGTTTTTTTCCCAGATCGTTTCTCAGAAACAAGTGTGGCTAGTTTAATTAAGTTATTCTGTTTGGCCAAATTCTCTAATTTAACATCCAAGAATCAGATGTATATTAAAAAAATCCAAACTCATAAGGGTTTGTGTTGTGCTGGACAGTGGTTTATTTTACCACTGTTGTGTGTAGTGATGCTTGCTCCTGTGTGCCGGTTGTGGTGAATGCTAACTCTAGTTATATTTAGGATTTCTTTGTCCTGGGCTAAACAAATGGGCTCAGGAAGTCCTAAAGAACAATACATTTCAGTAACAAAGTTACATTTTAAAATGTGCTAGATTTTCCTGAGGAAACTGTTTGGTAGATGATGTCAGGATAAAAGTGAACAAAGAGTTCCTCATGTTGACTGCTTTGATTGTAATCTGTGTGTAACTTTACATTACTTATATTGAACTTACAGAATAGTTAAATATTTTTGGGATTTCTCTTAGTTAATTTTGCCAGAGTTAAACATAAAGGTTTACTGAATTGAGGCCAAACTTTGCCTTTAAATATTTCGACTAGTTGTTGTTCTTGCACATACTTCCCTCTAAGGATTAGAGCAAGCAAACTACAAGTCCTGGACTTTAAGTGTCCTAATTACCTCTGATTAGTGATGGTGTTTATTGTTTAGATGTTAAGTAAGCACAGGTCAGTTCGGGTAGGGGGGATGAGGACATGAATCGGGGTGATGCAGCACGGAACGAAGCGGAAACTTGAAAGTTTGTGAATGCTCACATTGGGTAGATTTAGGTTTTAGCTTTGTTTGTTATAAATATCAGTTTCAATAAATGTCCGACCTAATTGGGAGGTATTGTTGAGCAGTAGCTAAACCATCCAGCTCTAACTCTGTCTAACACCATGAAAGAAGTGTAATCTCACAGTATTGACACAAACTATCCCTATCCCTCCTCTTCTCTGCTTGTGTGTCCTAAAGCCAGTGAGAAGAAATAATGCAGAGAATGAGCGGAGCTGGGGCTCTCTAGTCCTTTTCGTTGATCACGCTGTAATAAGAATAAGTAATGCTGTCCATAGAGCTACTTGATGTTAAGCGGTGCATCCGGCTGGTGGATACTAGACACCAAAACAACTTCATCTAGCAGCACAGTTGTGTGTCTGCTTTCAGACTCTATAAGTTAACAGTAACTCAATATCCCTTTTACATCAAACTTGTGTGGCTTGCTTCGAAATGATCAGAACCTCACGTATTTAATGTGATTAAAGAATGAAAAACTCTGTATACGATTTTGAGATGCCTATTAGGGCTGCTCGATAATGGAAAAACTCTAAATCACGATTATTTTGGACAATATCGAAATCACGATTATTAATGTGCCCTTATTCTGAAGTATATGCTTTATTCTTTAAATGACTGGAGCGTGCGCATTGAAGTGAATCACCTCCGGTTCAGGTAAACACCGATGATGGCTGCGTTTCTTATTCCTCAGTGAAACCAGGATATCGGTGCCTGGTTATTCAAACCCATAATGATGGCAACCCTAACACTCTCTGACCGACTGACCGGTGCAGAAAAATGCGGGTCCGGTCTGACCGGTCTGAACAGCCAGGCGGGAGCCCGCTTGAGAAAAGCAGTGCGCGGCGCGGTCGCTACATGGTGTGCTGCTGCTCGAACTTTTTCGACCCTTCTTTGCTGATCAGACGGGGCTGCCCTCCCTGCTTTTCCACCCGCGCTGTTTTTTTCACCGCCGGTCACCACACACACAACTCGCCTCCTTCAATTTACGGCTGCTTGAGAGTGAGTGACAGTCAGCTGGGCCGCTGAATGCTTTGGGTGAAGGAATGAATTGCGCATGCGCGTCTCTTAAAAAAAACAACCAAATAATCGTTTCAACTCGATTATACTAGTTTGGAGATCGTTTGACCCAATAATCGTAATCACCATTAAATTGTGTTTAATCGAGCAGCCCTTGTGCCTATAATTGTGGAGTTAAAAGAAAGAATTGGAGAGATCTCAATTATTCGTTTATTTAAGTGAGATGAGAAGATTGATACTACTATAGCTCAAGCAGTTACTTACCTTGTTGCACAGACTGGCTTATGTAAGGATGAAACATATGAGATCTAATGTGCTAATCAAGTATTGTTACAGGTTTGGATATTGTTTCTGTTAAGCAGAATGTTGTGCAATTACCTGAATTAAATAAATAATAAATTAATTAAATGTTGTGTTGTATGTGTTAGCTTGCAGGAGGAGTAATCCTGGGCGTGGCCCTGTGGTTGAGACATGACCCCAAGACAAGCAACCTGCTGGTGCTGGAATTTGAGGGAGCCCATGCCCCCAGCACCTTCTACATCAGTATGTGTCTAAGTCATACTTTCTCTTTGTCTGTCTCCACACTGTCTCTTTCCCTAATGGAGAATCTCTTCTCAAACACTCTGAACAAACAGTTCAAAGTATGTGTTTCTGGCTTTTTTGTTTATTTGCATTACTTCAGCATGAAGACACTGCTTTATCCACTAATCAGATACAGCTAACATTGTTACTCTGTGGATTTAATTAAATACTTTATTCTCATGTGCATCGGCTCTATTCATCCGTCTCATGCACAGGTAACAAGGGAATGACAACATACGTTATACACACAGAAGCCGTACCACATCTAATAAACGGGCAATACTGCTACCGTAAATCATTGAGAAGAGCGTTCTCTATAATGATACTTTAACAGGGCTGTTTTAGACAGGGTAAAAAGGTGCTGTTTTAAATTATCCTTGTGGTATTTTGACCAAAATATGTTACAGACATTTCATTAAGATCCCAAGGAACCATTTCAACTTGCGGTAAAATGTGCCTAATATGTCTCTGTTAAATAAAGTTTAGTTAAATCAAAGATTGTTTCATAAATCTGATTCAATTTGTGCTCATTAAAAGATAAGAGTGATGAATAGTGCTTTTTAAATAATGATTTAATTATTTTTCTGGCACAAAAGGGTGAATGAATAACAACAAAAAGAAAATAAACAAATATCGGTATCGGCTATCGGCCAGATTGTTATTTTAAATATCGGTATCGGCCAAGAATTTCCATATCGGTGCATCCCTAGTTATTTTATACATTTAACTAATCTAGAGGGGAAATTGCCTTATGCGTTTAAAAAACAAAGAATTATCAACTCTTAAAACACAATATATTTGAGGGGCTACTCTATTAATGTAAAAAATACATGCCTATACAGTGTGCTCCTATTAGGGTGTTCAAAACACCATAGAAGTTTCAAAATAAAAGTCGATGTTTATCCTGACAGATTTTCTGATCACTGCAAGAGACCATACTTCTATATCGAAGCTGTGTTACCCATGTTACTCATTGGAGCCACATTGATGAACGTTGTTGTAAAGAAACACAGTCACACGATAAGGATACTTACCATAGGAACAACACAGCTGTATCCTGAAACCATTAGTGGTACATCACTTCCTTTAATGTTAAAATGATAGGTCTACATTACCAATTAATGAACATAAGTATATATCTTTCATCTACAAGTCTCTATTGTTTAACCTCACTGATATTCATTATAAATTAATTAAACGTGTCTTTTATTGCTAAATATTTCAAATAGCTGTCATAGTATTATATGTATGTTTGTAAAGAGATTTACTTTGTTGTAACTTACTCTTTGTACACAAAATCTTTAGATTGAATTAATTACATACATTCTATACATGCAGAAAATCAAAATGAATTGAAAGATTGACTCTTTGGTCATGAGTTTTTACTAAATGTAGCCAAACAAACAACTTATTTGACCTGATGTCAGTTGGTCTGGACACTAACACCAAGCAAACATTGAGTAAATGATAAATTAGTTAGACCACAGTGTGCATTAGGTTTCCAAACGCAAAGTTCACCGGTAGTCTTTCCCCCTACCAAAAGTAACAGATTAAAGGCTGTTCGTGTGGCCCTTTGCTCCTTACTAACATAACACAAGTGATTGTCCGACCAATGAGAAGAAATTAAGTTCTCCAATTTTTAAGCTCCAGCAAAAGCTTCGACATTAAACAGTTTCCAGCAAATTTTGCTCTGTGCCCAGTTCTGCTTGGTGTGTGGTCTGTGCTGCACACAAAAATAATTGGTCATTAAGCATAAGATCGGTTGAAGTCTTACAGTGAGTCCTACACTATTCCCCGATGATGGTGCTACACTATCTTAAGGCTAAAGTATGCTTCTCCGATTCCGTTACATGCGGACGGACGGATGGATCGGACGGACTCTTTTTCATTTATGGTTCTATTAGCTGTTTGTGCTGAAAACAATTCACCGCCAGAACAGTAGTTGGCGCAACGGAAGACAAGCTTAGAGAAGCCTACCTCAAGAGGTATGTAGAAGAAGTCCACGCTGCTTTATTTACCTCCTCCCGGCTTTCCTCACACACAGTGAACGATGGCAAAAAGGCTGTTGATGACGCGTAGGAAAGACAGTTTTTGCTGAAATAAAGTGACACCCAGCGAGTCAAAATGCTTATGTTATCGTTTCTTAGCGCAGCGGTTCCCCGGCCCTGTTTCCAAACTGCGTTGCTAATTCAACAGCCTGAAGCTACGAGGAGGCAGCTAGCTTCCCCCCCAGCTTCCACACACAGTAAGCAGGGACTCCCGATACTAACTACTACCAAGTGTTTGCTTTTAACCTGACAGTATTTTAGAAACAGTGTCATGACAGCCGTGGAATTAAAGTCGTAACAGCAGGTTTTTGCTCTGTTACCACCGCAGTTAGCCCGGTGGCTAGCCTGCTAGAGCTGTTATGACAGGGCGTTTTAACTGTATGTAACCGTACACACATGCTGTAAGGGCTCTAACCAGCCACCGTCAGCCGGACAACTCTGCTGGCTTAACACACTTGTCACATTAATCCTAGAGTCATAGTTGTGTTTTGGGTTTATTGTGCTATAGGGAATGAACCAGGAAGTTTGAGGTCTGGAAATGTCGTTAGCGGACGTTAGCGGACCAATCACAGCCAAGGGCTATCCCTAGGCTCTCCGAAATGCCAATGGATAGTTAGAAAAATCTGAGGTGCACGAAAAGCTCTCCAAGGAGCTCGGAGAGGGGCATTCCCCTCTCCCTGTCCGTCAAAACGGAGAAGCATAGATAGGCCTTCACACTCCACAGCAGTTGAAGTCACCACCTTTCAACCCTGATTAGATTAACGGCTGTCAATCATATATCAGAAAGGATTGGGAGTCATGTTCCTTATTTGGATCTGAAGGCATTTACAACAACTGGTAACATTTGAAACAGCCGCCGACATATAAACTCACAAAACATTAACTTGAAATTCATGATGCACGTTCAGTGCAGGGTTTACAGAGCTGACCCCCAGTA